>NW_010191676.1:27615-32483 GCF_000695765.1 Mesitornis unicolor | reverse complement strand
CCCCCCACCAGAACTTGGTTGAATCTGAAATACACCTTTGTAATTGCTGCTTTTCTCTCTTCTACTTGGTACCCACAATCCAATGGACATTACATGGGTTAGGGTTATTCATGCAGATGTGCTCTCTGCTGCCATAAAATTCAGTGTTGGGCATTTCCTGGCCATTTTGCACTGGGGTCATCCCCTCCAAACAAGGGCACTTCCCAGAGGCAGGGAGATCCACTTCCATGGCCACATCTGCATAGAGAAGATCCCAAACCACCGTGGGTTTGGTCCAAGGGCAAGCAGCTGTGCTGTGTCCAATGCCTGGAGCAGAAACCGACTCTCCCCAAAATGTTGGACATGTCCCTACTTGCCCCAACAGCACATGTGGGTGTGGGTGGGCAGTGGGCACAACACACTGACCCCCAGCTCCACAAATCCAGCTTGGACCCTCTGGCCTTCCCTAAGGTCGAGTAAGGGCCTTTGATCTCTCACCTTCACCAGTACAATGCACCAGTGCCCATTGCACTGGTTACACTCAGGCTATGGTGTATAAAATTCAGGGAACAAGGAAAATTCAGATGATTCTGCTCCTTTGTGGGTAAAGTTCCTGGGAAAATGTAGAAGCAGTGGGGGAAATGTACTTTTCTGGTTTTCACCTTCCTTTCTGTGGTCACCGTTGAGGAAATGTGTTACAGGAGATATCTGAAGAATTGTATTTAGCCATAAAAACTTGGTCAGACGTCTCCGCTTTCTTCAGGAAATGGATTTAGAAGTGAAATGGGAAGCTGATAAATCTGAGGTCTTTGGATGAAAAATAAAAACCTCAATTCTTTCTTAGTGTCATATATAAATCTATAAACATATAAATATACACACACACACACACACACATATATATATAAGAGAATGGTTTTAACATCATTCTGTTTTAATCCAGGGGGAGGCGTTTTCCCAAGATCCCTCTGCAGTAGTAGGAACAGTAACTCAGCCCCCATCTCCTCCATATATGAAATATGCTTGAAAATAATGGTCTACGGAAAAATTTGGCCGTGGTCACTACCTGTACAACTTCCTTATCTAGCTGCTCTGATCGATACGTTTGCTTTCCCCGTGTAGCTGATTGATCTTGACTTTCTGAGTCCAACAGCAGCTGTTTGCAGTGCCAGCTGATACAGGGCCACAGAGACTTGTGGCCACTCCTCGATAGGAGGGAGTTTGTCAAAATAAATCAGATCTGGAGCCACTGAGAGGGAATTAATGTGAAATGGCTTGATGTTAGTTTTACAGTCGCTTTAATAGGCATAACTACGCTATTAAACTGATCTGCATGTATTTAACTCTTATTTGTACTTGAGTGGAATAAATGTTTTCCTTTAGGAAGGATGAATTTTACAGAGTAAAAGAGCTATTATAAAACTCCCAAATGCCTTGGCAATAATGACTTGACAGCTTGCAGCCTGAAACTCCAGACTCCTTGTACTGTGGTAGTGCCTTAAGTCCTATTTCATCCCCATCTCCACCTCCTCTCCCCAATTACACTTCCAAAATGTCTCTGAAATGATGGTGTTGGGTACACAGGGACCAAGAAGGGAGGGTATGAACGGACAGTGGGGTGGGTATGGGCATTGCTCACTTCCCTCCCGTGTTGACCACCAGGTCCTTAAAGCTGCTTCGCAGCTGGGCACAGGGACCATGGTGAAGCCAACGTTGGTGGCTTTTGGGCTGTGAAAAGCAGAAGGAGAACAGACCCAACAGACTGGGGTGAGCTTATCCAGGTCCAGTGACCGTGAGTCTGGCAATGGGGGGCTACTGTAGCACCTTTAAATCCTCCAAACCATCTTTGTGGTGGAGTGAAAAACCTTTAATCTTTCTCACAAAGTGTGGAGTAGAAAATCACGTCTGGGTTGAGGGCTGGGAACTAAGACAGAACAACCCTGCTGACATCTTCCTTGCTTTGGGGATTTTTCGTGGGTAATTTTTTCCCCTCCTCTTGGCTCTGTCTTTCAACCGAAGCTCGTACAGATTTGTCACAGGTCAGAAAAACTTAGACCACGATTTGCAGAGGATGAATGGACTCTCAAAATCGATTCTGCGGTCCCTGGTGCAGTGGGGTGCCAATCACTCGGCTCTGGGTTCCTCTGCCGGGGTCGTTTGGAGGCGCAGGCAGCGTTCATTACAGGGAGGATGAGCCTCGTTGCCTGTTAGTGGCATTGAGCTGCCTGACCTCAACGTGTGACTGATGTTTAATTTGAAGTTTCTCTGGACACCAGCAGGCTGGAACGGAAACAGTACAGGCCCAGCAACACCAAGCCTTAGCCCCAGGAAGAGAACAAAATAGATTAAACACAGTAATCAGTAAAAATCCTCAGGGCCTCTAGGTCACACGTGGAACTAAAAAAAGTTTATTTTTTCCACTTTGCGACTGCATGGGTTCCTGGTAGTGTTTTGTGTGCCGTGGGGAGGAGCATGGTGCAGTCTATTCACTCTTTGCTGGTGGGAAACTTTGAGATGATCCCAGCTCCACTCAGATGGGTGCATCTCCAGCCCTTGTAGCCATCACCATCACCCTCCTGGTCTCCTGTGCTTCTCTGAGAAGTGCCAGCCTTGTACTCCAGACATCCTCATCCATTGGGTCTCTCCTGATGCACCCATGATCCCATGGTGTCTCCTTGCATGACCCAGTGGTGTTCCCTGCAGCAACTGGATTCCCTATGGTCCCCATCCGTCCTCAGAGATGGTCTCCTGCTAAAAGCCAGCTGGGTGCCCAGAATGGATGTGGTCTCCTCCCATCCCTGGTGCTCAGTTCTGGTCCTTGCTCTGGTGGGAAGTGCAGGCGATGGGTCCACGTGGTGTGATATACCTGGGGGCTGGGGAGCTTGCACTGGTTTGGGATGCTCCCTTGGTGAGGTTATCCACTGTCAGGAGCATCTCTGCAGCTGGCTTAGGAGGAAGCTCTGGGCTGATGCAGTGACAGCTAAAAGATTGGGTGATAATTTCCTGAATGCCTGCTGGATGTCTAGGGCCATGACATTGTAAAAGGTGCTCTGTTATCTTTTGGGAAGGAAAGCTGTCTGCTCCCTAAGATACAGGAGTGATACACACGGACAAAGCTGAGCTCTCACAGTCTGTGAATCTGCTGCCCACCTAACTGGGGCCAAACCAGTGCCCTTTCGGATGAGTCCTGGCCATGGCTTGCAGGGCAGAAAACTGCCTGTTCCTGGGAAAAAGGGCCCATGTAAGACAAAAAGGTGTATCTAGGCTGCTACTGATTGAAACTCAGCTCTGTTCTTCTTCTTTGGGTCATCATATTATCAAGGGTAACACACAGCATGGGAACCCTGAGTGTGGTGGTATCCTTAAATGCCCTGCAAGTGTGAGGAGATGTAGGAGACCTTGACTGGTCATAGGGAAATAGGCGGCTTCAGTCCCTGAAGCATCACCAAGAGTCAGTGGGGAAGGGACCTGTGGCTGTGCAAATGCCTTTTAATGTGAGATACGCAGAGGAAAGGGTCTGGTCCTGGGTCCACCATCCACCACCTCAGGGCAGCTTTATCCTCTGCTCACCTCCCATCTCCTCCTCTGCAAAACAGGGTGCACTGGGTAAGTGCCATTTAAGTACAGAAACAGCCAATTTGGGTGTGCTGTGACTCACCACGGCACAAAAAATTCTGCTTGGAGGCCCTGCAGAGGAACTGAAATCAAACAGATTTCATATGGTTTCACAAACAAAGCTGAAAGGTCATAACAATATCAAACAGGAGGTCGTGTGCGGCACTGCAAGCCTCTGCTAAATATCAGCCAAAGATTAGTCCATCCTCTGTGAAAGGCCAAGAGTTATAAAGGCTCCGAGTTCTTTCTGCCGCGTGTTCAAACTCGCAGTGTCTAAAAATGGCACAAGTCCGCTATGAAAGAGAGATACAACTTCAGGAATGGCAAATTCGAGGGAAAATGTCAGCCCGGTGAGGTCTGCGAAAATTAATTTGGAAAATTCTTAGATTTTATTTTTTTTTTTTTAAAGCCAAAAGGGACTTGCAGATCATGTGTTTCGTGCTAATTAATTTGGCGTGTTGCCGAGCATTGTCATCCCAGTTTAATCAGCAGCTGTGAAACAGTGTTGTCCATCTGCCAGCCTCCTGTCCTGGCTTCTGGGGATGGCCTCAATGCATGGAGAAGCGCTTTGAAACATGGGTTTTTGGGGGTGGAGGAGAGCTTGAGCCAGTCTGCAGTGGATTAACTGCTTGTTTAGACCCCCAACGAGGTGGGAATTATCTGTCCTGTTATGGTCTGCTGTGGGCTTGCATCTGCTTGGCTGTTTCTGGATGTCCGTTAAGTGCAGCACCACATCCTGTATTTGTTTGAAAATCTGGCCTTTTCAGGGCTTCATCTGACGAAAAGTTGCCCTCACAGGAACTGTGCTGGAGATTAATATCATTGAGGAAAAGCAGAACCAAATCATCAGTTCAACTGGAGGGTTGGACTCTTGTGGAAAGAGCTCAACAAGGCCATGGGCTTCTCCTCAAAGCCACCAACGTTCTCCTAACAGTATTGCGCTAATTAACTGGCAAATTCCTTGGCTCCTGTGCTGGATGGTTGGTCTAACTGGGTTCAGTAACTCAGACTGATTTCTGGTGTCTGACAGTGTGTCTCCCACAGCCTCCAGAGGCCCAAGACCAGGAGTTCGAGGAGCAGCTGAACCTCACACCCATTAAAACCAATAAAAGCCCATATGAGACACCTTGTAAGCAAGAAATAACCCATTGGCATGAGAGAAATCCCGCTTCTTATGTGGTCGGCAGTGACTGATCCCAAAAACACGTGGCTGGGTGCATCAGCTCAGTTAGAAAGTGCCTGGTGTGCGGGAAGCCCTGGGGACACGTACTTTC
>NW_010191676.1:13635-27584 GCF_000695765.1 Mesitornis unicolor | reverse complement strand
ACCACAGCATCTCACCTTCCTCGCCCTTGGAGAAAACTCACTTAACTCCAGTCATTGCTACTATTTGTGTTTACAGGGCACTTAACCAGCCCTATAAACAACAATTTACAGGTTATTCCATGCCCTGTAACCAAAAACCTCCTCTTTATTTTGTTGTCTCTGTTGAGAGCTTCACCTGCAGCCCCTGGAGCCGAATTTCCTCTGAATGCCAGGGGTTATTTCGTTTTTCAGCAGCAAGGCTGGCTTTGGAAAACAAGATAAAGGTGGAAATCTGATGCTGCTAATGGGCTTCCCCAAGGGGGCTTGGTGGTCCAGTGGGGCTGAGGGCTTTGTAGGCTCCCCGTTCTTGCTGGTTATGCTGAGTGGCAGCGTGTCGGTTTGCAAGGTAGATGTAATAAAAACAACATCCATGTGAGAGAGAAAAAAAATGTTTCTGTCTGAGCGGGCTTGGCAAAATTCGCTGTCAGGAATGGTAAAAATCATAGTGGGAGGTCAGCTCGGGTCCCAGCCGGGCGGTTTGCTCCTGCGCACAATGAGAGGCAGCTCTTTGAAAGAAAACTGTAAAGGCAGATAAACTCAGCCACCACTGCCTTGGTAACCCTTCCTCTGGGTGTCGTAAGGCCGCTTGGTTTGGTTTTACCCATGTTGGGAAGGACTTTCTTCTCCCAGCAGCTCTCCCAGGTCCCTGATGCTCTCCATCCCATGAGGTCCCCCTCATGCCCAACCAAGGGGTCAATGTGGTGTGAGGGCTTTAGACCCAGACCAGTTTCTCACCCTGTGAGGCTCAGTTTAGCTCTGTCTGCACTGATTTGATGGGGAGCAGACTGCTAGAGGTTGTGTTTCACTCAGAGATTCGCTGGGGTCCATCTCCTCCTGCTCTGCATCCTCCTCGTCTGCTCGAGCCCCTGGTTCCTCCTGCAGCGGATGGAGAAGACACGTGGAACCAGGGGCTGAATGTTTGTGTGTGGGCCTCCCTCATCACCCAGCTTGGTTCATTCTGGATTTGTTGGTAGCTTCCTGGATCTTTAATATTCACATGGATTAAATTTTGGCTCTGCAACAGCCTTTCTGTTTGAGATGGCTGGGTTCGCTTCTTTAGACTAGTTTAATTACTGGCAAGCAAATGCTTCCCAACTAGGGACTATAGCTGGTGTCTTCTCCAGAGACCCAGCTGTAGTTGTGTCTTATATGAATGAGTGGTGGGAGGACCTTGCTGTGGCTGGAGGTAGCTTTGGACGCAGTGTTGCCATTTGTTCACTGATAAATTCCTGTGACGGCCTCGTTGCACCAGGAGGATGCTTCTTCCTTGGGTGCAATTGCTATGCCGTGTCAGTTTCGCGGGAGTGACTTCTTGCTGTGACATCTCCTAAGTGCTTTGTGACTGGTGGTGCCCAAGGAGAGATGACCCAAGGTGTACCTGTATACTTGGGAGTTTTTCTTTCCTTTCACCACTCACCACAGGTGAATCTTCTGGATCCTGTGCAAATCCCTACCATATGTGGGCTATCCCGTTCCTCCTGGAGACTACATTAATGCAGGGCTGATGGCAAGATGGGACCTTCTGGGACAAGGGGTGAGCTGTGCAGCATGAGCTGCTCACCTTGCTTCCAGCCAGCAAATTACCCATATCTCCCATGCAAGTAATTCTCCTCTGGGATCTGGGGAGGCTGAGATGTGGGGAGGCTCTGTGCATGCTGTTGGGTTGCAAACCCAACGTTGGGATGGGAGAACTTGGTAGGAGGCTGTTTTGGGGAAAAGCTTCCAGCTCTGTAGGGCTGCCTTCAATCTTCCCTCCCAACAAATGGGGACGTGGCTCAGTGGGGACCATGGGTGGATCCCCACCCCTAGGAAAGCACATTTTCCTAAAGTTACAACTGCATGTTATCATGCCCTTTGGCCACATTGCACAACCCTGACCCAAGACCGGCCCAGCTCCCCCATACCACAGCAACATTCCCATACCCAGCAGCCTCCCACCGCTTTCTGCAAAAAATCCCATTCCTGCAGATAACTGAACATTCGGATAACAGCACCAGGTGGACCGCAGCCCAGCGTCCCACTGGTGACCCTCCAACGTCTGGAGCTGACCATATGAGCTATATCACTGCTATTCCTCGCCGCTCCAGCCAAGGTGGACTTTTGAAGGGCGGCCAAGCCCTCGGGCTGGGGCCTTGGGGCGTCGCCTTGGCTTTTGGCCACTGGAAAGTTGCTGGCCTCAATAGAGTAAAGGCTGAGTTTGGGGTAAACCTGAAAGTGCTAAAATCCCAGCAACAGCTAACGAAAAACAATGCTCACCCAGGGGCTGGTTAGAGAGTGCTGGGCTGCAACAACTGTCTGAGCTCTGGAGAAGTGGGATGTCACAGGGGCGCAATTAAAACAGCAATCCATCCTCAAAACCTTACCGACATTGATTAAAGGGCTTGGGGAATTTGGCTGTGTTTTATCTCTTCCTGAACGTCAGGCTTAATGGGCCAAAGATCGAATAATCTGGCTTTGTGAGTCATCCCTGGAAATCTCAGGTGACAACGCTGGTGCTGCGCTGGGCGAAGGACATTGATCTCATTAAAGAGTGGATATTAAAAAAGGCATGATATTTGAGAAATAGCATTGTGGACTCTGTGTGTCCGAAAAAAAAATATACGAACTGCCATTATTCAGTATAAGCTGCTTTTCCAAATTTATCTGAAGGTAGAGAAGAAGAATCCCACACATTTTTCTCTTCCCATTTTACATGTTTAAGCCAGAAAGAAAAAAAGGCTGATGAGATTTAAGCTATTTATTACCAAATAAAACTGCATCTGGGCCATGTGCTTCTGTGCCAAGTTTCGGCCTCATGAGAGCACGAACATCGGGAGTTACGAGCCCCTCGAAAGCGAGGTTTACGATGGAAACATTGACCTAATCTTCTCTCTCTCAGGGATGCCAGATGCTTGTTGGAATGTTTCAGACACTGGTAGCAGGGAAACGAGGTGCTGCCTGTGATCTGGAGCTGTACCTGCAGCATCCTACCTGGCTGCTGCTGGGCCACCCGCAGCCCTGCAGGTATTCTCCATGGAATAAGCAGGAACATGATTTCCTATTCCTGTGGTGGTGGAGAAGCGAGTCCTTTGCCATCCCCTTTGACTTCAGTGAGAGGGAAAGATGTCCACAAGTGGGTGGATTTTCATGCTAGGAGGGACAGCTGTTGTCACTTTCTCCATCTCACATCCCAAAATTATTTTCTGCCTGAGCAACAGGACGTCCTTGAGGAAACCACCCAACCTCAGCTTTACCAGCCCGGGTGCTGAGGAGGGGATTTTGGCTGTGGTTATGCGGTACTCAGTATTTCAGCCTGTATTGGCTGCAGGTCAGTACCAGTCAATAGGTTTTGTCAGGCTTATTATCAGACTGATGCACCTCAACCAGTAAAAGGGACCATTTTAGGCTGTGCCCAACTGTAGTTTCATCGTTGCTCTTTCTCATGTGGAGACAGGGTGCACTCTTGGGCTCCTCTCCAAGCCTCCTTCCGGGCTTTGGCATCAGTATAGGGGCACAATATATCAATACATTTCTCACACAGGACCACATCTCCTGGTTTTTATAAAGCAAACACTTGTTCCTTCCGATGCTGCTGGGGCTCTGGGAGCTCGTGGTTCATTGGTTTTACCAAAAAATCACTTTCCCTGGAACAGCCTGGCTCCTGCAAATAGTACCTGGATGGTTTTTCTTAGATAGATGACTTTACATTTAGCCCTATAAAATACATATTTCTTGCTGTCTGGGTAGAATTTTCCTTTGTATGTTATTATAGCAGGGTTATCAGCACTAACTTATGCCAGGACCTCATGCACAAATGTAAAGAGCTATTCCCGCATCAAGACAGTGATGTTTTACTTGTACTTTAAACACAGCGCTCGCTCTCCTGGAGCGACACATGCCTATAAACTTCGGGATATTAAGTTTAATGTGGAATAGGCTTCCAGGATCTTTGATTTTCAGCTACAGACTTCTTATTCATGGGGTGTAAAAAGAGATTTGCCTGGATGCAGCACATCAGGACTGGTGGTAGCTGGGGTTTTCCCAGACCTGGGTCCAAGTGGGTTCACTGTAAAGAGCTGCTGAGCTGCCCTGACCTGTGCCTGCTCACCATGGGCACCCACCTCACCTCATGTGGCTTCTCCATGGGCGCTGCTCTTAGACTGGGAGGGTGAGCTCAGGATAGGACCTTACAGCACTGTGCAGGGGAGTTGCTAACCTTGTTTCATTCCCTACATCCCATGGACCCACCTACTGGGAGCATGTCTGCTCTCTCTTGAGAGATAATCTTCATTATTTGTACCCCAGCAATTGTATGACGCCTATATTGCCTCTTGAAAGAAGTGCCATTGCTGAACCTTCTGCCCTGTGAAGTGAGGAGGGGTGTTTTTTGGTGTGGTTTTCGGGGAGTATCTAACAAAAAAAGAGAGGGACCGTAGAGTCCCATGTCCTGACTCCTATCCTTGGCTCTCATCGCTACAAACTCTATTAGCCCTCAGCATCAAGAGTGGCCCTAACACCACTCTCAGCACTTGCCACTTCCTTTATTTTAATAGCCAGTCTGGCTTCTACTGCTCCCCAGGGCTGTGCTCTCATTGTGAGGTCAGACAGCTGTTTCTAGTTTAATTCTCAATTTATTTATTATTTTTTTTTAAAGAAATGCATGCAAAATAAGGGTGGATGGCATTGATGCAGAATAACCCCCCAAATCAGCCTCCTTTACTTTTTTAGGGCGGGTTTCAAATGCTTTTCTGATCTTTACCTAGCAGGGGTGTTCAAATCAGGTCAGAAACTGTGCTCCAAAAACCATCTTTCCCCTCTTTGATAATAAGAATGGAAATCTTCACTGGAAATCCTTATGGATAGGGGAGACAAGGTGTGTGGAGGGGATGCTTTCTCCAGAGAAGGGTTAAGGTTGCATTTGGATTTCAGACCCACCAGGTCTGGCAGCATCTGGAGGGTTTTGTTTTGGGCTGGCTGCAGAATTAAAAGACGCTGTGCGCAGTGCAGTGCAACACCCAAACCCTGCCAGGTCCTTGCAGCTGGGGATTTTTCCCCCGTGGTTTTGGCTTTTTGCCTGTTTCTGGATGTCCTGCCTATCATTATGTTGGGAGGGAGCTGCCGCTACCCCCTGGCCAGTCATTAGGAAGAGTTAGGAGTGTTTTAAGGCAGGTGTTGAGCACTTCTAAATGTCTGGGGAGGGCTTTGGGCGCTGTGAAAGCAAGAGAAGGTTGGAAACCCAAGTGTTGAATTTCCCTTTCCAAACAACTGGCTGCAGCATATTGCTGCCTGTCAAAGCTGAAGGCTCTTGCATGCACAAGTCAGCACGTTTTTACCTTCTCAAGAGAAGGGGTAGGGCTTGCTTCAACTTCTGTTGCTCTCCTCAGGCAAAGCCAAGTCATAGACCCCTGCCATGTCAGGTTTTTTGTTGTGTTTTTGAGGTTTTTTTGTTTTTAAAGGCCAGGATTAATTCCTTCTCCTGCTTAATTTTCCCATTTCCAGGATAGGGGCTAATTCATGTGCTTGTAACACTCTGCTAATAATATGTAACCACAAAAAGATGAGGTCTTATGCCTCCTCTGACCAAAGGGATTCCTGGCCTCCTTCAATTCCCTGTTCTTTTTTTTTTTAATGAATTGGGCTAACAGTCCAAGAGAAGAGCTGTCAAGCCCATGTGCCTGCCACTGAACTGGGAAAAGCTCTGATCCCCACCATACAGCACATAAAATGGCCTTGGGAGAAGGGATGGGTAAGCAAATCACGGTGCATGGCCAACAGGCAAAGCCCCAAGAGCTGCCTTGAAGTTCAGGCACTGGCCAAACCCTCTCTGCTCTTGGCACCATCGGGGTTTTTGCTTGGGCATCGGCAAAGCTCTGAAAACATCTGAGCAGTCCAAAAATGGTGAGACATGAGATGTGATCCCTGCTTTCAGCCCTGGCTTTGAGGACAAGCGATTCCTGTTGGCTGTTCATTCTCAACCCTTTCCAATGCCCTCAGCCCAAACAGAAATGAGACACTTCATAAAAAAATTCAGAGAGGTTTTGCAGCTTCTCCAAAGCTGCATTTCCACCAGTGCCTTTTCCTGGCAGACACACAGAGCTGGGCCCAAAACCATGAGAAATGGGGCAGTCTGGGGAGGAAGAGCTAAGCTGGGTGGGAAACATCACACCAGGCTGCTGGGGCCACCCATCCCTCCAGGCACTGAAGAACCAGGCAGAGGAGGAGTGAAATTGGGAACATTAAATCTTAGAAAACATTTTCTTCCAGTGCAATTTGGCTTTTCTTTTGGTGCGACGATCCGAAAATCATAAATACACCCTCGAATGCCATAGATTAGGATAAAACTATAATTAAAACATAGTGTGAAGTACAAAAGCAAAAAGACGGATTTCAGCGTAGCAATGCTGCCGAAGTATTTCTCCTTTCTCCTGGGGAAATATTGCTGAATTCAACACGTTCCTGTGAAACATCATCTTCAACAAAACTTTCATTTTTTCTCTTTTCTCCCTGAAGGTAGAAGAAAAGGTTTGCAGGAAAAACCTCTCAGCCAGTGCTGTACAAGCAACCATCTCTCTCCTCTGATGGGCGCAGGCTGCCTGGCCATGTCCCATCACTTCTCCCCATCCCCACTGCTCATCATTGCTTCAACCTCAAGAGAAATATGCAGATAAATGCTGGTTATTGCAAGTTGTGTTTTTTTTTGTTGAATGCCAAGTCTGGGCTCTGGAAGGAGTCCCATCTCAGCTTTTTTTTGGGGTACATGAGGACCATATGTGGTTCCCCTGCTATGGGGTGCAGGAGAGGAGATGCTCTGCTCAGTGTTAGGGACCACAGGTGTGTGTAGGAGCCTGTGCTCCAGCCATGCCAGCTGATTTATATATTTCTATGATTTATAACTTTGGAAAGGGCAAGTGTCAGGAGGAAGGAGCCAGGCTCTGCTCTGGGCTGTCCAATGACAGGACAAGGGGCAATGGTCCCAAGCTGGAGCACAGGAGGTTCAAGCTGAAGCTGAGGCCAAAGTTTGTGAGTGTGAGGGTTCTGGAGCATGGCCCAGGCTGCCCAGAGAGGTTGTGGAGTCTCCGTGTGTGGAGACACCCAAAGCCCTGGCTGTGTTCCTGTGTGACTGCTCTGGTGATGCTGCTCTGGCACTAGAGGAGCTTTCCAGGTCCCTTCCAACACCTAATATTCCATGATTCTGTGATGGCACTCAGCAATTAGAGGCTTTGTTAGGGTCAGATGGTGTTGAATGGAGATTGCACAAGGAGGCCGGGGCAATCTGCAGTCTCCGAGATTGGTGTTTATGTGGTGTTGGTGATGAGCTGAGCTGTGCCCGCACAGAGATCCATGGAGGTGGTGTGCAATAAGGTCTGTCGGGTGGCACTGATCATTAAATGGTGACAACAGAGCTCATCTCAGCCCTGTTTCCCTAAACCCCCTTGCAACCATTTTCATCAAATGTACAAGACTCTGAGCAGGAGACTGATAAACCCCCAAAACCTCGTGTTTCCACCCAGAACCCAACCATGCTCCACCAGCTACCATGGACTAGCCCTTTGCCCACCACAAGGGCTCCATTCTGACTTAGTCCCTGATGCTGTACAGCCTGGTCTATCAAATAAGAAAAATGCTCTTTATCCATCACTAAACATGGGCTGGTGCTGGAATCTGGTACCTATTGCATGGCACTAGACGCGTGGGACAGCAGGCTGCACCCCAGGCTGGGTTTGAGCTGGCTGCCTATTATTTTTGGCATGGTTCTTCCCATTTGCTAAATGAAATGAGAAAGCTGTTGGCGAAGGTGCTGAAAGCGAGACAGATTCCTTCCTGTCTGATAAATTTTTCTCAAATTCTTTCCTCCTCCTCTTCCATCCTCTCTGCCCCGATCTCCTCACCCTGCAGTTTGCTGTCCTATAATGGGACAGAGACAGCATGGTATCTCCCTCTGTGCAAGACCACGAAATTTTTGTGCAGCTGAATATACTGTGGATTTTATTTAGGGGTTTATTTTTAACTTTTTTTATTTCCCAGCTGCATCATCACCCCTAACTTCTTATTAACAAGTCAATTTAACTCATTTCATAGGGGTGTATTCACAAATAATTTGCAAAGGGTTAACACTTGGCTGATGGCACCAGGCACCAGCTTGTGGTGTGAGTCCCCCATGGTGGTCCTCCTCTGTGTGTCACATGTAGCTGGAGCTGCTCACACAATTTTAGCCTTTACTCACCATAAAACGTTGGGATGGATGATAACTTCCCACTGCGTTCCTGTCTCCAAGGGGAATTTTAATGCACTTCTAGGGAAACAGGCTGCAGGCGCCTGGGCTATTAAAAGCCTGAGGGGCTCTCTGCTTGGAGAAGCACCCTGGATGGCTTTGGTTTCTGGGGTTTATCTGTCATCCCGGGGCAGGAGGAGGGATTGTGGGGGTTCTAATCAGGGTGTGACGGCGCGGCTCCAGCTTCCAGCCCAGCCGATTGCAATAGGCAGATCTTCCTGCTGCGAAATCTGTCTGTGAGTGAAGCCAGGGCTCTCCAGGAGCTGCCATCTCCCTCTCCACCACCACAGGATCGAGATGTATAAATAGCTCCAGCCTCCCTTCCCAATTTCCCCCCAGGACCCCACACGCTCACACACAGACCATGAATGCCTGGACAAGCCAGCCAGGTTGTCGTCTTACCCAGGGGACAAATTCACATGCACCACAGGCAGCTTCACAGGAGAAGACAGATTCTGTTTTCCTTCTGAAGGAGGCTGTGGTGCCCAGGATGTAGCTGCCTGCTTCGGTGCATCCCCAGCACCTGGGCCTAATCCCTGACCCTTACCAGTAGGCCCTGATCACTTAAAAAGTATTGCTGCCACGAGGAAAGGAGGTGGAAATGAATGGTTCTGCTTTTTGGGTTTTTCTTTTCATTAAGCCCATAGCATCCCCTGTCTCCCTGTGGGGTTTGCCCACAGGCTTTGCATCTCTGTGATGGGTCAGGGGCTAATGGGTACATGGATCCCTTCAGCCTTTTGTGGGTGACATATTGGTGGTGGGATCAAGTCACATGTGAATAAGCATAGTCAGATCCTGTCTGATGCTGAAGGAGAACCCCCAGTGACAGAAATACCCAGTATCAGACCAGGAAATTTCTATGACTCGATGTCACATACCAACCTGTAAAAATATACGAACTTGTAATTTACAGGGTTCACCTGGGGGCATGAAGGAATTGGGTGCGCTTATTTTAATGAAAAAAAAGTCCAGGCTGCTTCAGATAATGTATAGAAACAATAAATATAACTGTAGAACTGAGAAAAAAAAAAAAAAAGGAAGAAAAAGCCGTGGAAGTGAGAAAGCGGTGACGAGGAGGACGTGATGAGTTTCCCTGAGGGTTTCCACTGCATTTGGAGCCTGCACGAGCAAGGGGTAGAAACAGCGTGGTAGCGAGCAGCCGAACAGGTTCAGTTCTCTACATGCCTGCATCATCTGTTGGCTTTCTATAAACGAATTTGTACCTCCTCGGCTTGAGGCTGCAGCCTGTAATGCCGTCTTCCAGCTAAATGTTTTGCGTGCTTCGAAAATAGCTATTAAGTGATCTTTCCTGTAGGCTTTTTAGCTGAACATCATCTTCACGGTGAGCTACAAACCTTCTAGCTCCTCTTTCCCATCCCACAAGTAGCCTGGGTGACAATCACAAGACCTGATTCACGTCTCCACTGGATCCCATCTTTGCCTCCACGTATTAGGGCAAGCCCTTAGAATTTTGCCAGGCACTTTTTATACCTGGATTAGCTGGGGTCAGGCAGTAGCTGCCTTTGTGGCCTAGCTGAGGCCAGGCAGACATAAGGCAACAAGTGTTTTTCCAAGCTGGGAGTGTGTCTGGCTGGGTGGGCAGACTGAGAAGGACAGCAAACCTTAAAGATGGGCATGGTCAACACAAGAGTATGAGAAACCAATACGGAGAGGGAGAGGAAAGACAAAGAAGGGGAATACCCCCCTGTTCTGCTAGGAAATAACTCAGTTTAGATGCTGGCATTGAGGTAGAAGTCTCTGATCTCAATGGCATTTGGCCTTGACCAGTTAGTAGGAAACTACACAAAACTGAAGTAAAAGTAGTTTGCTTTGCTGACACAGAAGTGACGCATTGCTCATCTCAGAGCTGCTGATCTGATGTTGTTCTGAGCTGTCATCATCTGTCACAGCAACAGCATTTAAATGAAAGGAAGAAGCAACAAGACAAGGAAAGAAGGATTTCTCTCCTCCTGAGCAGCAAGCTGGATGTGGGAACAGGTGTTTCCAGGTTGGTCCAGGTTATCAAAAGCTTCTCAGGGCTGGTGAGGACTTAACTGCCTCTGTAGCAAGGGCACTGGGCTTCCTTCAGCTGGAGGAGACAAGTGTTTGCAGCAAAGGCCACTGAATCTGATGAACCTGTTGGGTACCTTGGGGATTAGCCATAAAAAATGATCCAAGATCCAGCTGCCCCCTTTTCCTTCAAAATCGAAGTATCTTAATGGAGAAGGATAATTCTTCTACAGGATGAGGACCAAAACTCTGGAGCCCATTAAGAGGGGAGTGGGTATCTGCCTTGCCAGTCCCAGAGCAATTTTGCCTCCCTGCAGCCACCACTGGGGCAGGTGGTGGGGAATGTAGCTCATTGGGGTATGCAATTAGTGGCTCTTGAGCTTGATAGGCACAGTTCCCAACCCCATTTTCCTTGCTGCTGAAATGTTCTCAAAGTTCAGCTAATGAAAATGTCAACCCTGCCCTTGTTCTGGTGAGTAAAAACAAAACCTGGAGTGGGGTATCTGCTTTGGCGTTTAGTTATGGATTGCTCTCCAGTGTGGGAGATATTACTGTTCAGGCAAAAAGCAGATTAAATCCATGAATCACATTTTCTTGAAGCATTTTATGGGCAATGCTCGTTGATTCGAATGCAAATATGATCTAAGACCAGACTGTGGCTTGGGCAAGAGAAGAAAGAGGTGCTGGTGGAGTAATCATTAACAGACACTGCTAATGTGAGATCCTTCATTGTGCTGAACAGGGGTGAGCACCTGTGATCCAGATTCTGGTGTTGGTCATGGTGAGTTACCTGGAGTAATGTGTGAGCTGGTGACACTGGATTTACCTTGTGTATGCAAGCTCAACGTGTGGGCTTGGAAAGCGGTGCCCACCAAGGCCCCTTGAGGCTATATGTGATGAACAGAAGAGGGTAGACTTGAGAAACAGATAACTCAGAGATGAAATGTTCTGTTGTGCGCTGTCATTTGTTTGGCAAGTCTTTCTGGGGCCCACCAGTACCACGCTTGGCAAGGACTGGCTCTTTGTGGTGTAAGCTGGTTTGGTTATGCCAGCTGTATGATTTGATGACTGCTAATAAGCAGAGATGTGCTGAAGTATTCCCCACAGTCTGTGCTTTGCTGTCAACATCCTCATCAGCAATTGGATTAGTTGTAGGGAATGAACAATTACAACATGAGGTAGTGAATCGTGTTAAGACAAATTGATGGGTTTTATTTAATCATATGGTTTCAGTCACATCTTGATAGTATTTTTCCTTTGGAGGGAAATGCATCAGTGCACCAGTCGGTACCAGAACAAATACTAAAAAATGCTTGTTTTAATTGACTAGAGCCTAAAGATAAGGCAAATTAACTCTCTGTACCAAAACAAAATGGGTTAGGCTTTTACTTTAGGTTATGTTGGCTCTGCACGGGCCCTCCATGGCAAGATATGAGGGATAAAGTTTACACTTTTTGTAGTCCAGGGAAGTGTATAACCAAGTTCCTCACAAGGCCTGTCTCGGTGTGGGAGGAAAAATGCAAGTCAGAAAGCTCTGACAAGATGATCTGCCCACCCTGTGGTCTCTAATCCATCAGAGTTCTTGCATCAAAGGTCCTGCAGATGTTTTGCTAAAACAGACTGAGGCATTCAAAGATACAGCAAAAGACTGGGAATCCTTGGCTAAGGTTGCATCAGGAGACAAGAGAGATGCAGAGGGGGAAAGACTGGCTCCTTCTGCTTTACTTATGTCCTACAAAATTTGTCCCAGTAAACATGGAGGAGTATCCCCAAGCTTCATTTTCTTGTGTCTTCCTAAGCCAGTTTTGTCTGAAACACAACCAAACTGCTGCTTGGTGGCCACAGGCTGGTGAGTATGGATCTGCAGAGGGATTAGCACTTGAACCTGCTCTAGCACCTTGTCTTCAAGTGCCATGCAGACCTGGAGGTGTAAAACACTTCACCCTTGACTTGCCGTAGCTGTTTCCCATTGGGAGGACCCATGGACATCAGAGATTGAGCACCATGGGTTGCTCTGCAAGTACCCAGCAAACACAGCAGTTAGGAGGCATCTCCTGATGACTGCGGTGCTGCTCAGCTTGAACAATGGACCAGGGCAGCACAGGGTCCCCATTTATTTACTCAGCCTTTACCTGTCTGTGCAGTATGGTGCATTAGGAACAAGCCAATGGCAGCAAGTATAACCTGCAGTACCAGAGGATGGGGTACATGGATGGCTCATGGTTCTGGGCTTGGAGCTCAACCATGGAGAAACAGTAAGTCTGATTCCACTTCCTCTGGTTTTAATTACCAGGGTAATCGTGGCATCATCTGAGAGCATGAGAAATTATCACCTTAAGAAGTTCTGCTGCTGGTGACACTCACATTTGTTACCCACTGTCTCTCTCAGAGTGGCACTAAGGAGGATTAGTTTGTACTTAAGAGATGTAGTCTGTAATTATGCACAGTTTTGCAAACCATTTGTTTCTGTTAGCTACTCTCTCGTTGTTTCTCTTGCCGGCAGCCGGCTTTCTCTGCGCATCTCCTGTTCCCATATGAACGTGAACATAAAGTGCTCAGGGCTCCCTGGGCTTCTGTGATGGACTGGCCCTGCCTTCTGGCAGAAGGGAGATTTGAGCAGAAGGGACTTGGGTGGAGAGGTTTAGGAGCCAAAAGTTTTGCTGTGATGCCTGTAAATGCTCCAGAAATGTAGGAATCAATGTGCCCAATTGGGCCATGGGCCCATCCGAGCAAGAGTCTTGTGGCAGGTGTGAGCCAGTACCGGGTGTTTTGCACAAAGCCTCTACTATGGATATCTTTCCCACCCATTTCTTCCTCATTCCCATCAGTTTCATAGCTGGTCTCATAGCAGTGTTGTGTTCCCTTCCCTTCATGCCACTCACAAAGATGGGCTATTGGAGGGTCTCAGCAAAGATGCATGGTCTTAATCCTGGCTCTCAGAGGGGGAAGGTCGCACTCACATCCTGCAGTCAGTGAGAAACAGCTTCTTAGAGCAGAGATTATCTCATTGTCTGTGAGACATTTTTAGGCAGGCAAAGAAATATCTTGAATTGCATGGAAAGTCAGCAAGCTCTGAAAACTTTGGTGAGCTCATCACCCAGGTAAACGTATTTTTCAAAACAGTTTGGGTTTTTTTTTCTTTTCTAAAATCTTGAGGTGTTTTCATAGAATCATAGAATGGTTTGGATTGGAGGGGACCTTTAAAGTTCATCTGGTCCAACTCCTGCCATGAGCAGGGACATCCTTAACCAGACCAGGTTGCTCAGAGCCCTGTCCAACCTGGCCTTGAATGCCTCCAGGGATGGGGCATCCACCACCTCTCTGGGCAACCTGAGCCAGGGTCTCACCACTCTCAGTGTAAAACATTTCTTCATTCTGTCTAGTCTAAATCCATCCTCCTTTAGTTTAAATCCATTACCCCTTGTCCTATCGCTACAGGGCCTATTAAAATTTTTGTTCCTTTTCTCTTTATGACAGCCAAACCAAAACAAACTGAAGCAGTTTCCATCAGTATACACTTCAATTTGGAGCCAAAAAAATGCTTTGAACCTAAACTCATGTTTTGCTTCCAATTTTGTTTGAGGAGAAAAACTATTAGTCAAATCCATCATTTTTCTATGTATGGTAACTGACCTGTTCTCTCTTTTTT
>NW_010191676.1:1194-13499 GCF_000695765.1 Mesitornis unicolor | reverse complement strand
CAAAGGTCTCAGCATCCCCATGCTCCCTCCTGCCGACACTTCCACCTGGGTCCCCAGCCTCAGCTCTCCACCGACTTCACCCTGCCTCACGCAGTGCAGCCCCAGCCGGGGCTGACCCCCCACATGGCCCCCGCGCACCAGCACAGCGGCCCCCTGCACCAGCCCCTGGCGCCGGTGCCAGCCCTGCCCTTCCAGGATGTGGCCGGACCCTCCTTCCTACCTCAGGCGCTTCACCAGCAATACCTCCTCCAGCAGCAGCTCCTCGAGGCACAGCACCGCCGGCTCATGCCCCATCCCAGGTAAGGGAGCCTTATTCTTCTGGGGTCTTACTCTTCCTGAAGGATGCTGAGAAGCTACATCAGCACCTCTTCAGCTTATGAGAGTGGTTTCTGCAAAGCCCCAGCAGTACGTGCTGGTAACGCCAGGTTTTCTTCACATGATCAACTCCATACTCCAGAAATCCAGTCACCAGGAGGGAATCATAGAATGGTTTTGGTTGGAAAAAACCTTTAAGATCATCATGTCCAACCATCAAACCAGCCCTAAGCCTGTCACTAGACCATGTTCCTAAGCACGACATCTACTCAACTTTTAAACACCTCCAGGGATGGTGACTCAACCACCTCCTTGAGCAGCCTATTCCAGAGCTTGACAACCCTTTCAGTAAAGAAATCCTTCTTAATATCCAACCTAAACCTGCCCTGGCACAACTTGAGACCATCACCCCTTGTCCTGTCACTAGGAAGCTACAGGGCAGGTTGTGTTTGCAGATGTGTCTTTCCCAAGGGGATCCATACTATGCTCATCTACTATGTCCCAGGGTCACCTATTGTTGCCGTTCATAGGTGACTCATGGTGGTAACACCTTGGTGTTGCAGTGAGCCTGTCCTGCGTGGCACAAAGACCAATGGATTGCTTTCACAAGCCACCTCCTCATAGCTGCTGTTTCAAAACCACGTTAAAGATTGTATCCACCTGTCCCACCGAGTTTTCCACAGGAAGAGCTTGCTCCTCTGAGGCTAGGTAGGCTTCCCAGGTCTATAAGGGAAGGATGCTGTTGACCTGCAGCACATTCAATCACAGAAAACAGCCTAAATTCAGACTGAGCTGATGACTGCAGAGAGAATTACTGTAACTCAGCAGAGGTGGAAATGGATGCCTGGGCTTGTCCTGATCATGTTTCTTGAGAGAGGGGTTTAGATAGCACATGGAAGAGGAGTGCTTTTTTGGGAAATATGTGGAAGCTATTTGTGGGTTGTACCCATGGATCAAGAATCAGAGGATGAGTCTTTGCGTTACTGCTTCATTTGGAAAGAATGTTGCAGACAGAAAACACTTCACTTCCATACCCTTTCTATCTGAAAACTGTGTGTTCTTCTCATCCTTATTTTGTTTTGCACAAACTGCATTTTAGGTGGATTTAATGATTAGTTAATAATTGGGTAGCAAATATGTGCGAGGCTGAGGAACCGATGATACAAGTGTTTACCTCTTAGTCATACGCTGAATTCAAATAAAAGCACGGAGCACAACTCCACGCAGAAGCTGCTCTGGTAAATGCTGTCACTGTTGCATTTGCGAGTGGGTTGTGGCGTGGAAAAGGGCAGGGACCTCTTGCCTGGCCCCACAGGCTGTTTCTGAAAGGAGACTTGCATCATGGGAGGGTGTCAGGAACCTTACAGGTGTGGGGCATAAGGTCCCAGTAATGGGATGCTGGGTCATGCCTTGCTCTATTTTCTACCACTTTCCAATCCCTGACTGCAAAGGCAACAGAGCCACGGGAGAAGGAACTGGATCCCAGCCTGGCCCGTCCATCATCCAGAGAAATGTTGGCAAAGACCAGCGAGAGTAAATTCTGCTTTCAGCTGCTCCTGAGTAATGCTGTTATGAATGAGGTTCCCCAGGAGTTTATGGACTGCATGGAGAGATGAGGCAACCTGCAGCTTCTTTATGATGATGGATAGCGGCTGGAGCCTGGACGCGTTTTATTTTGTGTGTTGTTTATGGAGCTGGCAGCAGAGGAAAAGAAAATAATGCAAATAGCACCAAACTGCTAAGGAAGAAGTTGTTTCATTTCCTCTTTTTCTTTCTATATCGCCATCAAATAGCATCTCCTGTAAACTGAGAGTATGTGAATGCCATAGGGGGTGAGAGTGGAGGTCTGCGTTATGTCCGTGGTGACCACAGGTCTGGGTTCATCCTCGACATCTGCCCGGACTCTTTTCCCTTGAACACTTATTCACAGCCCCAGCTGTTTGGGGTTTCTCCTGGTTTATTGTCACACATATTGCCATACATACCAGTGTCCACTGCATGGCTAACTCTCTCGCTGGTCTCCTCCTAACAGGCGGGCTCAAGAGCGCATGTCCGTTCAGCCTCACCGGCTGCACCCCAGCTTTGACTTCAGCCACCAACTGCAAACTCCACAACCCATGGGGCCCCAGCCCAGGTATTTAGCCGAAGGCACGGACTGGTAAGTCTTCTACATCTCACTTGTGTATTGAATGAGGTGCTTAAAAAGTTCTGGGGAGGCTGCAAGGCTGCTGAATGTCATCATGGATCGGTGCTTTAATGAAAGCTAATGGTGCAGCTGGAGGGTTACTGTATGAGGAGTGTGCAAAGGGAAAACTGATCTCTGAGAGGGCCATGAACCACAGAATGGTTTGGGTTGGAAGGGACCGTAAAGACCATCCAGTCCAACCCCCTGCCATGGAGAGGGACATCTCCACCAGACCAGGCTGCTTAAAGTCCCATCCATAGCATGAGTGCATGCTAAAGCCTTTATGCATGTATGTGATAACACTGAGGCATCAGTGTTGCCCGTAACTCTCCATCCATGGATGTAGAGTGCAGCCAAGCATTAATCATCCTCCAGGCACTTTTTCTGCTGCACAGCCTGGGTCTTTTTCCTGTAGACCAATGTCTCTGGCTGAACTAAATCTTCTGCTGTTTTCCAGGCACTCAAAAAGCAGTGGCCACAGCTTATCCTGTGGTCTAAATTAGGAAGCACGGCACTGCCCTGCCCCGCAGGGTAGTGTGATGAATGAATTAATAGTTGTTAATCGGTCTCTCTCACTGTAGTGTTCGATACCCTGGAAAAGTTGAGCAGGGAATTGATCGTCTCTTTTTCAGAGCAGGTTTCAAGCTCTTGCACAGCTAATAAGGTATGGGGCCCTGCTTGGAAGAATGAGAAAATAAAACCATACTTCTGAGTAGCTGCTTCTTAGCTGAGCAAAGTCCATTCTGTACACTGAATGGAAAAAATAGTGTGTGAACATGTAATTAGAGACAATCGCAATGTATATGCACAGGGGGACCGAAATAAAATGTCATGGGAAATCTTAATTAGGGCATTTCCTAGCATCTGAGCACTTTGCTCTGCAAATGGAAAGTCTTTTTAACTTGGAGGGGGGGCTTTCCCCCTCTGGGGTAATAATATGAAACCTAAAATATGGGGACGTCCTTCTACCATTTTCTTCTCGGGTGTTCCCATTACTGGCACTACCATAAGCCAAATTTGGCCAGGGTGACGTTGTTCAGATCAGTTTGCAAAGTGGTTCACGTACCATCTGGGTAGAGCCATTCTTTCTGCCTCTCTTTCGGCACAGAGTGTTTAATTATAATGATTAGAAGGATCTGATAAAGCATAGCTGTATGTTTCCCTCCTCCTCCCTCCTTCTCCCCGCTGTGTTGCTCCATAGCCTTATGAAACCTAAGGAGTGGGGATGACAGAAATTGTATACTGTGTATATATATGTGTGTATATATTTGGGTGACTCACTTCCCCTCAGCACACATGTATGGTTTTGACCCATGATGGATACAAAAACTCTCCTTTAACATGTTACCACTGTGTGAGCAGCAGCGGTGCTCGCTCAGATGCAGTAGATGGTAGGCACTGTTGTAGGAAATTACAGAATCGTGGAATTGCTTGGGTGGGAAAAGACCTTTTATAACACTGAGTCCAACCATTAACCCAGTACTGCCAACTCCACCACTGAACCATGTTCCTCAGTGCCATATCTATGCAGCTTTTAAACACCTCCATATATGGTGAACCCACCACTGCCCTTGTCAGTCCCTTCCAGCGCTTGACCACTCTTTCTGTAATTAAATTTTTCTTAATTTCTAATCTAACCCTCCTCTGGTGCAACTTGAGGCCATTTCCTCTTGTCCTATCACCTTTTACTTGGTAGAAGAGACCAACCCTCACCTCACTATCCCCTCCTTTCAGGGAGTTACAGAGGGTGTAAGGTCTCCCATCAGCCTCCTCTTTTCCAGGCTGAACAACCCCAATTCCCTCAGCTGCTCCTCATAATTCTTGTGCTCCTGACCTTCATTGCTCTTCCCTGGCCACGTTCCAGCCTCTCACTGTCCTTTCTGTAGTGAGGGGTTCAAATCCAAACAAGGGATTCAAGGTGCGGCCTCATCAGTGCCCAGTACAGGGGCAAAATCACCTCCCTATTCCTGTTGGCCACACCATTCCTGATACAAGTCACAATGCTCTTGGCCTTCTTGGCCACCAGAGCACACATGTGGGCACATATCCTTGGGGGTGGAAGGAAGATCTGAAGGTGATCAGCCATCTCGGACAGCCCAACCTCTATTAAAATCTTTTGGTGAAGAAGAAATAAACTCCTATTTGGTTTCTTAAATAATCTTCTGCATATGTATTTAGTGATGAAAATCCAACCTGTTATGTGGAGCATTATCTTTCACTTTTTGGTGTTGGCTGCCCATCTACCATAGGCATCACAGCTCTTGGACCTTGCATCTGAGTATCAAGATGCTGTACAGATGTCCACAGAGCACAAGCTAGAAGGTGACAGTTGGTTTTGGGTTTCCTTCAGCTAATGTCCTCTGCTTGTTCACACCCAAACCCTCGGCAAACGCCGTTGCATGCAGTATTTTCCTCTGGGCCCTTCTATAAGTGAGGCATCACTTCAGGAGCCTCAATATCTGATTTTAAGATGCACTAGTGCACCAACAGTTCAGCATTGCTGTTATTGCAGTTACTTGTGCAAGTTAGCAATGGCTGTTCATCTTTCAGACCTCTCCAGTCCTTGACCTCAAATCCACTCTGTGGATTATCACATTGGTTTTGTAGACAGGGAATATGGGAAGTGGTCAAGGTCGTGCATTAGACCAATGACAGGGCTGGGAATGGACCCAGATCCTCCTGATTTCCAGTTGGGCTTTCCATGCACCTTGGAACAGTCTTCAGCAACAGGATAAATCTCCAAAATTCTGACACAGGAACTGGAAATGCTCAGTCCTGTGGTTTCTCACCCTGGCTGTGTTCCTCCCATTCACTTGCTGTGTTTTATTCTCGGCCAGTTTTGTCTGTGTAGGACATGGCTAACACACAGCCAGCAAAGATAGCCCATCTTTTTGCTTTGTCTTGCTGCGGGGAGACTTTTGGGGAAGTACTAAAGCACTGGAGCTGTCACCTGGTGCACAGGCTGTCCTGGGTGAAGGATTTCTGCATTTACTGTCCCCTCACATCCCTCATCTGCTCTTGGGCAAATGTAGTTTCACAGCTGCTGGGGGACACATCTGGGTTGCTCCTAACAAGCCACGGTGTTTGCTGCCACTGTCCTTCACAAAGGGAAGACAAGTTCAAGACTGAAATGGGAAGCCACCCCTGTGCTCTAATTACCTTTGCTTTGGTGAATGTGAAGACAATGGTTATTAGAGCATCGGCTTTTGTCATTACGATAAAGTGAATGACGTTCAAGGCAGTTGTTTGCTGAGAGACTCTATGGGCGGAGAGAGAAGGGATCAGCTAATTGGATTATTGCATTGGGTCTCCTCCTGTCCCCTCCACACGACATGGGGATGGGGTAACCATTCATCTCTACATGCTGGATTGGGCAGAGCTGTGGTGTTTGTCGGGATCCTGGTCATGGCAAGTCCTGGGATTGAGCTGGGTTATTTTTCTGGAGGAGAAAAGTGCCCAAATTCACCAAAACTGTGTCCCAGCTCTGCTTACCCAGGCAAGACCATCAGGAACCTCCTGCTTGATTGGCATTGGCCCTCTGGTTGTGTAACACCCTTTCTTACAACAGTCTCATCCAGAAATATCCGGAAAACTTCATATTTTCTACACAGACAGCGTTTCCTAGGTTCCCTGAGGCAATGTACCGTCTCCCTTGTGTCCCCAAGTCCTACCATGACCCGGCTGGGAGACCTCCAAGGAGACCACAGGCACATCAAAAAGCCCCCAGATGATGCCTAGCTGGCTGCTAACATCTGCTCAGAATGGTTCATCAGTGTGTCCCCTGAGTGGTTAGCTGCATTCCTTCAAAATTCCTGCAAAATACTTGAGGCAAAATGTAATTGCAGTGATGACAGCACAGGGAGGACCTGATCTGCTTGGGTTGAGTTACTGAGCCTGGGTATCGATCAGAGCCACCAAAATGCTCTTCATCTGAAATTAGCTGGCTGCACCTGTGCAGCTCTTGACCCTGGCTAACACAAATGTTAACTGGCATAAAAACAATGCCTTACTTCTTCATGCTGGCCTGGTGGGTGATTGCCCAAATTGGAGGAAACTCACTTCCAAGCTATAGCATCAACCCAGGTTGAGGAACCCACAGCAACCCAGAGCCCACCAGAGGAGATTTCCCTGTGAGCATGCCTTGATTGCTGTACTCTGTGCAATGAAACCGTGCAGTCAAACCTACATCTTCATCCTCATGCCTACAGGGACCTCAGTGTGGATGCAGGACTGACTCATACCCAGTTCCAGGTCCGGCCAGTCCCTCAGCCCTATCAGCATTACTTAGCTACACCTCGGATGCACCATTTTGCCAGAAGCACATCCTCGACACAGATGGTAAGTGAAATGCTTTTACCGAGAGATGTTTTATGCATTGTCTGCCAGAAGGCAGTCAAAATAAAGGCTGGTATCTTTCTATCACCTGTCTTCTGCGAATCCCACTTATCTCCGGCCGTGGGAGGGAGCGTCTGAAAGGATAATGTTGCTTCATTGCACTCCAGATTAGAGAAGGGAAAGAAAAGCTCAGCTGCTCTGGAAAGATTCAGTCCATTGCATGCAGTACCACGCTCACAAGCTGGTCTGCAAAACCTGGGGAGGATGTGAGAGTCTCAGCAGTTATTACTAATTATTATCGGTGCTGGAGCAACGTGTGGGCTCCCAGGGCTCCCTGCATTGGCAGTGGGCAACTCCTTTCCCCAGGCTTAGCCTCAAGGGCCATTCCTCATCACCTCATTGCTCTCTAAGTTTATAAAGGTTTTGTATGGCCTCCTGCACAGGTGGAGATGGAGTTTGATGAGAAGATGGGCTGATTTAGTTCATTTCCTGGCCCTTTCCCTAGCAGGGTGCTGTGTTTGGAGCTGAGCCATATTGAGCACCACTAATCCTTAAAACAACCTCAGAAATCCCATGAGGGTGTTTTCTCCTTGCGCCCATAGTCAGACCCTGATACCTGTGTACTACAGCCAGGCTTAAAAAAATCAATGCTCGCATGAAGAGAAATCCACCCATTCAAAACCAAATAAAATAAAATATCTTTTAAAGCTAATCTGAGTTGAGAGTTTGGACCTGCAATGTTATAGATGCAACAGTAATTGTTATAACAGATAGTATATTCAGAAGAAATGCATGTTCTCAGTTATCATTTATAAGAGATCTATTTAATAAAACCTCATTTTTTTGGTTATTAAAAGGCTTCCATTGCGGAAGGTGTCACTCTGCTCTTTCATTTTGATTTTTTAAAGCACTAGATTTAAATCAGTGTACACAAGGGATTTCTGAGTGCAAGGCTTTACTTTTCTCTCTCACTTTTTGCAGGTTGTTCACGAAATCAGAAATTACCCTTACCCCCAGCTTCAGTTACTTGCTCTTCAGGGACTGAACCCAAGCAGGCACACATCTGCTGTGCGGGAGAGCTATGAAGTATGTATCTTGGGATCTGGAATTATTATTAAGTATTTTTAAGTGCTGGGAACCTCTTCAAGGTCTGGCATAAACTTGTAAGACTGTTTTGTGGCATGGCAGCTGCACTGAGTCTTCCAGCCATTTCAGTATAAGTTGGAGGTGAAGGGGTTGAGTGGGTTTGGTAAAGTTAGTTTACTCCAGAGTGCCTGGGTCTGGCTTAGGTTGAGTTTGGCTCACTTCATGTCTGTGACCAAAGTGCTTCAGTTCTATGGGGTTTTGTTTCCCAGTCTGTCAAACAGAGCTGAAATTTCACTATAATTTGTGAAGTACTGAGTGTCCAGCTCTCTGTTATCTGCTTTGAACCCTTGGTCCAAGAGCCAGGGCTCATATTCATCATTAAAGCATGGCTGATTTGGGTTTGATGGACATTTCCACCAAGGAAAGGGCAGGAGGGAGACTTGGTCCCCAGCAGGGAGGGTGGGGTGGTGGGAGCTCACGGACCAGGATCAATGCTGATGGTGCTCTGCTGCTGTTCCTGTGCCGCAGGAGCTGCTGCAGCTGGAGGACAGGCTGGGCAGCGTGAGCCGGGGAGCTGTCCAGAACACCATTGAGAGGTTCACCTTCCCCCACAAGTACAAGAAGGTGAGCTCCCCAAAACCACAACACAGCTGTCAGCCCCTCTCGATTGGCCAAGGGTTGTGGGCATGGAGAGGACAGAAGGAAGGACTTTGGTGGGTTGCAGTGGTTAGGGTTGGCAAAGCAGTGCCATCAGTCAAAATATTCCCTGAAATGGGGGAGGAATGTGAAATCCAGAACTGGTGCTTTAATATCTTGTGGGGCGCCCGGGATGAAGGGGTGGTGTAGCTCAGCTGGCTGTTTCTCACTTCTAGGCTAGGAAGCTGCGGGCCAAATTTTCAAAAGGGTCTCAACCTTCTCCCACCCAGGGGGTGCAATTTCCCCCCTGTCCACACCTGGTAAGAAAGTGCACACACCAAGGGGGCTTCGTGCATGCAAACCTGCCCTGTTCTGCATGCAAGCAGCACTGCCCACACTGGCTCCATAGCGTGGGGGAGCTTGTCCTCCCCTCACTTTGCTCCTCTGTTGGAGCTGATCTCCTGCCCATAAGGAAATGAGTGCCGTGTTTTTTGGGTAGTGCTAAATAGAAAATGGGAAAAATGCTTCTTTGGGCAGTAATTTCACATGTTGGTCATTCCCGGCTGTGCAGTGACAAGTCAAGATGTTGCATTGCCCAGGGTGGAAGAGTCAGCTCCTGCTATGCTTGTCTCTGACCACATCTCCAGTGGATCCAGAAAAGTCCTGTTAATAGAAATGGATGTGTTGGAAGGAAAAGAAGAAGAGAGACCTGACAGGCTGATTGTTGCCCCATGGAGGGTGGCCAAGCTGACGTGAGGCACAGTGGTGGCCTTTTCTGACAGTGGTGGCCCCACATGCTTTGGGGTCTCCATGAGAAGTCTCCAGCAAAGGAGACCATGGGGCCATCCTCACTGTGAAGAGGATGGAGGAGGTGGCAGGAGGGTTGTGTTAGGGCAGCAGAGGACAGGTTGTTTCTTGGGGCACTGCTGCTGGTCCCACTGCCACCAGCCTTGGGAGGAGATGTGCTGAGCAGCAGCATGTTGGTGGCATCCTCCTCTCACTGGCTGTTTTGGCTGGGTTGGTTTCCCTGAGCTGGAGGATGTGGCTGATAGATGAAATGCATAGCATTTACCTTCCTGCAACTGCCCAGGCTTGGGAGAGCATTAAAAAATTCAAGTCTTAACCAAATTATGTCTTTAACTTTGCTCCAGAGAAGACCGCAGGAGGGCAAAGCTGAGCAAGAGGATGGAGAGGAGTCAGACACTGACGAGAAATGCACAATCTGTCTGTCCATGCTTGAAGATGGAGAAGACGTCAGGTATGATCCTTTCACATGCTCCTCTGCCAATTGATGCCATCTGAGTTGTGTTTCTTGGGATTAATGCCATTTTGCACTGGTGAGCTTGTCCATGCTCTTGTCCTGACAAACTTGCTTGGACTGTTGCGAGTTTTGGGAAACTAAATGCCATTTTGATGGATGTTGATACAGGCTGTAGGTAGGAGGAGCTCTGCAGCAGCAGGAGGGCCAAATTCTTACAGTATTCCTTGAGTCTGGATCACTTGCTTCAAGGCTGTGCCAAAGGGCCAGGTGGCAAGTGTCAGAGAAGGATGGGCCCCAGGTCTCAGACAGCTGTCTGGAGCTGGGTGATGTCAGCATCTGATCTTCACAGATGTCCAAAGTGTGATAATAAAAGGGAGTGAAGTCCAGGGCAGTTTGGCTTGTGGCCGAGACGGAGCCGAGTGAGATTACTCAGCCCTCACAGTCAGAGGGAGCCATCCTGAGCCAACAGCAAAACCCCAGTTATCCATCGGAGAGGTCCCCAGGGTCTTGTCTGGGTCAAATCTCTGTGGCAGAGGATGGGGGCAACCAATTGCGGGGGGGTGAGCTACTATGGCTGGGACGGGAGGTTGAGCTACTATGGCTGCAAGTGGCCCTGCTCCTCACCCTTTAGTTGCCTAAAGCCATCAAGAAAAACTCTGATCCTCTTGCTGTGGGTCGTTGAGGTTTGGTGTCTCTCTGGCTTGAGATGGTCACTGAAGAGATGACAAAGGTGATGTAGATGATGTAGGTGAAAAACAACCACATTACCTGGGGCACACCAGACACCCACATAGGAGCAGCCAGGCTCCACCTTGACTTCTAACGAGTCACAATGATGAAGAACCAAGAGGTTCTAGAGTATAACCTTGCACTCTTGAAAGATTGAAAAGTAGCAGCCTGGAACAACTCAGTCCAGGAGAGTGGGTGATTTTCTAAAAGGTTTTTAGCTAAAAGGACAGGATATCTGTCCTACTGCCCCATGTGGTCTGGCGTTGCTAGGGGATGCTGTAGGACCTGGGTGGCATTGGTGTCACCTCATTGGTGCTTCCCAACCTTTGAAGCATCCTTTGCTGCTGCTTTCTGTCTCTTCCTGGTTCCCTGGACCTCCTGCATCCTAATGGGGTGGGACTTCTCTCTCTCTGTAGGCGGTTGCCCTGTACTCTTCCCCCATGTGGGCGTGCACCAGGGGCTGGCCACCAGTAACAAGTGCCCGATCTGCAGGGTGGACATTGAAACACAGCTCGGCTCGGACAGCTGAAAGGACTGGCTGGACACACCATTTTCCTTACCAGGTCATATGGCCATAAACCCTTGCAGCAAAATTTTTTGCCTTCTGAGCCATTTGATTGAGAGGAGAAGTCTGCAGGCACGTTAGTGAGGAGAAGGGGATGGTGGTGGTACAATATCTAGCGGTAGGAGATATTGCACATATGCAGGATACGGGCCCGGTGAAAGGGAGCTGGCATTCCCGTATTCCTGGAGCTCAGAGACCCCGTGCTGCAGAAGATTTAGTGTTGAACATGAAGGAAATAGTTGTGGTAGTCTGGCCTGTCAATCCTGCATCTCATGAGGATTGTATATATACCTCTCGAATACGTAGAAACATGTTAGGGGTCCTTTAGCTATTTCTATGGATGGCAGCTGGAGCATGTTAGCTTAAGAAATGTTGTGTTTGATGCCCTACTCATCTTGTGGTGGACATGTTGCTGTTACCTAATTTGCACCAAATATTTTTTCATAGATTCCTTATTTTGGTGCCTGATTAATACATTGCAGAAGGGGAATAAAGAGATCAAGCTTTCCCACCCTTGGCAGGGGGAAAGTGGCGAAAAAGCAAAATCCTGTTTACAGTCAGAAGGGTTGCGCTCTTTGCCTCAGCCGCGTGTGCTTCCTTTCCTTGCGTTTACAGTGTGTTGCAAATTTAGAGAAGCTTAAAAAAGTAAATAAAAATTGGGAATGAAACAAATGAAGCAATAGGGAGAAGCTTCGTTCCTGCTTATCTGCTGGTGCTGGATGCTTTCTGTAGGGGCGCAATATTGGAGTAGATGCTGTTTCTTTGCTTGCTGTATCTTAATGAAGTAGCTTGGCATATCAAAATCAAAGGAAGAGCTGTCTTCATGATTGCTGTTGTCCATGACGCTTTCTCCTGTGAGCTATGAGGCTGGTTGGCTTCAGCAGCTGCTGCCAGCACTGGTCCATAATGGTGGTTACTGGAGTTGGCACCTATAGCTGTGCTTTGGGGTGTAATAACCATAACAGGGCTGGAGAACACTCAATGCTCACAGGGCATTGCTGAGGCCATGAGCATTTCGGGGTGGAAGGGGAAGGAAGGCAGGTTGGAAGTGGGGTTTGCTGCTTTCTGGAGCACCTAGGTGCATTTGTATACATATTTCAGGCCATATCCGCAGAGAGAATGGAGTGGTTATTGAAATGAAAACGACTTGCATTAACATTCAGAATTAGGAGGTGGTCCCCAAAGGAGTGAGC
>NW_010191676.1:0-1174 GCF_000695765.1 Mesitornis unicolor | reverse complement strand
TGCTGAAATAAAGACCTCAGCACACCAACCACAGGGACCAAGCTGAAAACCCTCCAGAGAACCAGCATTCACAACCAAACCCCTTATTTTTCTTTTTCTTTTTTATTTTTTTTATTTATTTTTTTTTTGCATAATAGGGGAGCAAAAGATGTGGAGGAGCAAGGCGAATTAGTTGGGGACATTATACATTGAAAATGCTGATGTGGTAGGGATGATTTCCCAAGCGATGCTCTCCCAGAAGAAACAATAATAAATTACCATCTGAGAGATCGTGGGATTCCCATGTGCTGGAATTGGAAAACACCAACCTCAGAGGCACCTCAGAGATTTAATTTTTCCTCTTAGCTGGTGAAATAGGGGAGCCCCATGGGGCAAAAGGATGCAGGTATGAAGGAGTGCAGGGGGACACGTGGTGGCGTATAAGGGTGATATAAGTCATTTTTTACACAGAGGGTGGTGAGACCCTGGCACAGGTTGCCCAGAGAGGTGATAGATGCCCTATCCGTGGGGCTATTCAAGATCAGATTGGATGGGGCTCTGAGCAACCTGATCCAGTTGAAGATGTCCAAGCCTATGGCAGGGGATTGGACTGGATGACCTCTAAAGGTCCCTTCCAGCCCAAACCATTCTGTGTTTCCATGATGTATTTGCCACCCCAGATGGCTTTTTGGGGAATGCAGTGGTTCCAACCCTGACCAAAGGGCTGTGGACACCTTGGGTCAAGGAGTGGTCCATCCATACCTACGGGGCTTGCTCCAGCAGCAGCAGATTGAAGCAGCATTAAAAATTACACTGATATTGTTAATAATAAAAAATACACTGTAAGCTGGGCTGGTCCGTCCAGGCGGGAGCTGGGGGTGAAGCAGGGGGAGAAATAGGGCAACTGGGACCTTGTCCATGTGGGAAGGGAAGGAGGAGCGCCTCCGAGCCGCGTGTTTTCTTAAAGCCTATGCGAAAGTATTACTATTTGCCTAATGAACAAGCACAGTTTTTAAAAAACAAAAAGAAACAAAAAAAAAACCAAACCAACCCACCCCAACAACCCCAACCTTGGTGAAGAAAAGCACCAAACTCCCGTGGTCTCGTGTGAGTGACTGATCCCGAGGTGCGTGCGAATTTACAGCGTCTGGAGTTGCATTGGTGTGTCAGGTTCCTTTGCGTTTAAATAATTTGT
>NW_010191675.1:0-22072 GCF_000695765.1 Mesitornis unicolor | reverse complement strand
TGGAACAAGGGGATCCCAAAGTATGGTTCCAGCTCAGTTGTTGTTTTGGCTTTAGAGCAATCCAATGAGCATTTAATTTAGCATTCCCATATGTAAGATTTGGAAAACACTTACCAAAGCCTCAAGGATTAGCTGCTCTTTTAAAGTAATAGATATGTTTTAAAAATCAGCTGGTTTGAGGGTTGTCCTAAAGGTTAAAACTGCAAGATGCCACATATGACTGCAAGGGGGCAATTGCCAAAAGTGGAGGAAGTAGGATTCTCTGCTCAGTTTTTGGTTTGATGCACAGAATCACGTTGAACTTGATATCCCTTTTCTGTTTAAGGATCGAAGAGAAAAACTGACAGGATGGAAAACGCTGAAAGCAGGAGACAGAAACCTTCTGTGCATTCATCGAGGCAGTTGATGCCAAAGCCTCCCAGCTCATCGGTGAGCAATAACAAGAGAATAGTGAGTACCAAGGGAAAGCCGCTATCGGAATACAAGAACGAGGAGTATCCGAGGTCTGACAGAACCAAGCGTCCAGAGGGCGATCGAAAGACTCGCATGTCGATTAGCTCCAGGGAACCTTATAAAGGACAACCCGAAAAAACTTGCCTGAGGAAGAGGGATATTGACAGAAGAGCCAAGTCTTCTACGCCAGATGCTTCAGAGGTATTAAATATTCTTGCTGCCTTATAAATTAAACAAATACATGAGACTTTTATAAAGCACATTCTCTTAGGACTGTGTATGCATCCTGACAATGTTATATGACCGCTGATTCGCTTTTTCTTTAAACATCAGAGAATCAGGCATGAGGTGGATAGAAGACCAAGCAGATCCAGCCATTCCTCTAAAGAAGAGGTGAACTCTGAGGAATATTGTTCGGATCACGAGACTGGCAGCAGCGGCTCCTCTGAACAAGGCAATACAGAGAATGAGGAGGAAGGAATGGAAGAAGAGGAAGATGATGAAGGGGAGGAGGACGAAGAGGTGGAGGAAGATGGGGAGGAGGATGAAGAAGAGTATGAACAGGATGAGAGAGATCAGAAAGAAGGAAACGACTACGACACACGAAGTGAAGCCAGCGACTCGGATTCTGAATCTGCCTCTTTCACAGATGGGTCAGTCAGATCTGGGTCTGGTTCAGAGGCATCAGGTAGGTAACATCTATCCTTCGGTCTGAAATACCTTGCCGTTGAAAATTTGGCTGCTTTCGAAAGTCACTTCCTGACCATATCAAAAATAAGCCTCAGTGTAGCACAAATCAGTAAGATACTAATTTTTGAATACAGGCAAAGAAAAATTGGACTGCAGAGTGGGATTTCCTTACTCCATAACTCCTGGATATCAGGATTACCATGCTGAAGATTTATATTGTTCCTGATTGCTTTGGCCTTGCTGTTCAGTGCTTTGAGTTAATATTTCCTAGGGTATCTCATAGCTTCATTTCCCACACAATTAATTTTAAGCTCATGTTCAGCTTTTCTGTATTCGTCTGGGTGAGTGATCAGGTAAACAGCACCGTCTGCCCAGGGAAAGGTGGTTGAACCTTAACCAGTGGCTGCCATCAGCACAGGAAACCTAAACCTAAGTTGAAATGATTACGTGTTAGGGCAAACAGAGAGAGAAATGTTTTAAGCAGAAACTAGCAGAAAATGTTTTGCATTTGTATATTATAACTGATCCTTACATACAGATAGGAACTGTTAATGGTTATATATAGCACATTGATTGGAGGATTTCAGGTTCCTGCAAACTCATCTTTAGAGTGTAAAGATGAACTGCTTGCCCTTAGTTGTCTTGGTATGAGCAAACATCAAGGGCTTGGATCAAATAAGCTGTAAAAAGGTGACCTCTCTATTATAATTGCCATGCGGTGGAGAAACTGTAGTATACTTCTGGTTTAGGCTGGGGTTTTTGGTTTGGGGGAGCCATTGTTTGGTTGTGGTTTTCATTTTAAGACGCTTTCAATCCTGTTACAGTTCCTGTTGTGTATATTCCTTGTCTGAAGTCTCTGTAGGTGGTCATCCTGCTTAACATAATACCCTGTTTTGGCTCAGCTCTGCTGTTGGGAGTTAGCGAACAGGAAGGTGTCACGTCAAGACAAGTGACGCTGTAATAACTGTTCTAAAAAGCTCTGCAGTGCCACCTCTTGCCTTTTTGTTGAGCTCAGAGCAGATGAGCCCATATCACTGTCACAACACCGTTTGTGTTGCAAATTTGGCTGAAAGCCGAAGAGAAGAGCTAAATCACTCTTACTGAAACACTTAGGAGATTAATCCTGTCTCTAAATTTTGCACAGAATTACTAATTAGTGGCCTTTGTGTTCCTTTTGTGAATTAAGAGCTTGAGTAATGAGTATTTGCATCTTTTTTGCGTCATAGTTTTGGGACAGCGACCAGAATTTTCACATGCAAGCCGAATGCTGACTGGACCATTACATACGTTATTTTCCTGTCTGAGTAATTTTGTCTCGATTTTTGCCTACCACTTGATGTTTAAAATACTGGTTTTATTTGTTACGGCTTTTTTTCAGATGAGAAAAAGAAGGAGAGGAAGAGAGCTAGAGGTATCTCTCCGATTGTTTTCGACAGAAGCGGAAGTTCAGCGTCGGAGTCGTACGCAGGTATCCTTTCCTCCTATTGCTTGTCATCCTGACTCGCATCGAATCTTAATGTGTAATCTAAAGTAGATGTAACTGGCTGTAGAGATTTATGGGGTATGTAGCTTCGTATAATTTGGCATTGGACTTCTGGCATGTTGTGTGTGGGTACCTTTTGGGGGAGAAGTAGGCTTTCTTGTTACTTTAATGCTCTTCTGTTGCTTAAGTGGAATTTTCACTTTTTTTTTTTCTTTTTTAAACTTGGAAGATGATGATTCAGTGACTAGTTTTCTGAGGAGGAAATTGTTCAAATACTACTTTTAACAAAAAAAAAAAAACCACCAAACCCAAACCAAACAACCCAAAACCAAAACCAAAACACCAAAACGCTTGTGCGCATTGAAGAGTATTTTTTTGTGTGTGTGGGTGCGCGCCAGAAAGCATAATTTGTCATGAATGAAAATTGTATGTGACAAGGCTGTAGAAATTGTATATTATCTCTATTAAGGCTCAATCTGAACAAATGTACTTTGGCTAAACACAGGTTCAGAAAAGAAGCATGAGAAATTATCATCTTCCGTTCGTGCTGTCCAAAAAGGTATCATTTAAATTTGAATTTTTAATGCATGCCCCATAGCAAGCCACTGTCTCTGTTCATTAAATTACCTCTAAGTGGTAATGTTCCGATATAAATCAATTTAAGCACATAATTGTTCTGAGCATAACAAGTAAATCTTGATCTACTCTGCATGTGTTGAGAGCAAGATGCAGAAAGTTCAGTCGCTCCTTGCGGAGGCGGCAAAGCCAAAAATGAAGTGTTTAAATCTGAAAAGAGGAACATTTTAGCATCCCCTGTTGGATGATTTGTGTTGATATGAATGTTACTCAGTATTTATCTGAAGATTCATAAGCAAGGCAATAAGTCCTGTATATCGGAACATCACTGAACCGTGCTAATTTTATTTCATATTTTTTTTCTTTACCTGAATATCTAAGTTTTCGTTTTGATTTGGTTTCCCCTGGCATTTTGTGCTCTGCAGCTTAGACTTCAAGTTTCACGTTGGGTGGTTGACTGTGGTAACAAGTAGGTAGGAACTGGGTGGGATACAGTACATTTTGAAGTAAACCAACAGCTATCTACACTCAAAGCAGTATTTTTAACAACTGTAAATATTTACAGTTTGGCTTATTTGACACTTTGTTTTTTTTCAGACCAAACAAGTAAACTGAAATACATTCTGCAAGATGCAAGATTCTTTCTCATCAAGAGTAATAACCATGAAAATGTATCGCTTGCTAAAGCAAAGGTATGTTGAATTTTCTTCAAACTGATCGCTTTGTATTCAAACGCATCCCCCTTACTGTAGAAAATCATATTTATATATGGATTCTTTTCTCCACTGCTCAGATCTTAGTAGAGGCAAGGATGAAAGCTACTGCTCCTTGATCCTTCAAGGGTAGCTACTCTGTTTCCACTGTCACGTAGAAAAGTTGCTTGACTATCAGTCATTTACCTTGATAAAGAGTGGGGTTCAAAAGGGGCCTCGAGGTCCATTTGATAACGTCCTAAGCCAGCCTATGCTGGGGATGCTGTGATGGCATTTTCTCCCTTTGATCAGTACCTGTGTTGATACTGCTGTACTGTGAGCAGGTTCAGAAGGTGGTTTTGGCTTTGATCTGGTGCTGTAAAAGCAATTTCATTCAGTTGATTCAGGGATCTGAAGACTTACTACAGCAATGTATGCCTGTGTGCTGGCGTAAGGGAGTTCTTTAGGAGGGATTTCAGTGCACTGGACTTCAGCTGCTCAGAAGTGGCACTAGGCTGCTGGGGTTTTGCATTTGCATATGTTACTGGGAAGAGCTCGTAGAGAAAGTGGCAGATCGCTGTTACACAATATACACAGAGTAGATGATTCTGTCAATAAAGATTTTTCTAAAATACAATAGTGTTAAAACAATCGAATCTTAGAATTCCTGGAACACCATTCTGACTGGTGTTTGCTTTATTTCTTTAGAGTAGCATATCCTTTCTGTCCCTTAATCATGCTTGGGGATGCAACAGAATCCTTCTTACCAAAGTTCGTGGAGCAAATGCTTTGTCAGTGTGTGGGCATCGGTGCTTTGCCACTGTGCTTCCATGAAACTGGCTTTTGTGGTGGCAATGTAGTGAATTCTAGTTCACAGCAGGGCTTCACAAGGAGCTTAAAGCAGTGTACATCTGACTGAAAACTAGTGACGGGGAAAAACCAAACAGTTCCTGGTGACTCTAAAAATTGTCGGGGTCAGGCACACACTTACCTGAGCACAGAGTATGACACAAGAATGTGTCTTCAAGAGAAAAGGAAAGGGAGGAACATTTTCTTTGGTAGCTCCTAGATCATATTCTGGATTTGAACATATATAAACCAGCATAAGTTTCTCCTTTGACTTTGCCCAGAGAAGTGGACAGGGGAGCTGATCTTGCTGAGGAGTCATACAGCAAACCGGTATTATATAGCTCAGCTCAGTGGGTACCCTAAAACAGACTGGGTTTTATTGTGAATAGCTACACAATGGCTGGTGAAAGGGAAAGGTAGGAATTAGCAGGTGGGTATGTGGGAGGCTGAACAAACTGTTTTGAATTGTCTTGCCAATTTGAAATGTTGATCAGGTGTCTTTTGTGTTTCTGGCCTTTTGCTAGAAAGAATTTTAAAGTCTGCAAGCTGCCCTCAACAAATCTGTCATATGAAGGAGGCTACTGAAGGCTGCCTGCCCACCTTTCAGTAGATATGCTTGTTTTTCTGTGATTTTTGTGTATTGTGAACATGAACTCCGAAAGTCACCTGAAACATAGACTAAAAATACTGAAGGCCAGTGTTTTCATTTATCTGTCCATGGTTATAATTACAAATGAAACCTTACAGGGGGTCTAAATGCATCTGCAGTATTAAAAAAAAAAAAATTGAAAAGCCAGTGCTTTACAAGTTTTATGATAGGACAGGCTAAAAAATACTTCCTGAAGGAGCTGAATTTAGAAGTATTTCCGTTATCTTCTATCCCAGAACACTAGTTTGGTCTTGTTTTTGTCATCTGTACTATAAACTTCTGGTGGCTAAATCACTTGAGATTAAATTATGTTTTGGTGGTGGGGTGGGCATTGTTTTTCTTTTAGGGAGTATGGTCGACGCTTCCAGTGAATGAGAAGAAGCTTAATGCTGCTTTTAGATCAGCGAGGAGCGTTATTTTGATATTTTCTGTAAGAGAGAGTGGCAAATTCCAAGGTAAGGGAAAGTAAGCTGTGATTTAGGTAAGTGAAAGTCAGTTTTACGTGCAATGGCCTTTCTGTTGTGTCTTTGTTATAATTCACGTGAATTCCTTTAGGATTTGCAAGACTGTCTTCAGAGTCCCATCACGGAGGATCGCCTATACACTGGGTGCTGCCTGCAGGGATGAATGCAAAAATGTTGGGAGGCGTCTTTAAAATTGACTGGATTTGCAGGTAAATAACTGTTTGTTTATGCTGCCATTTGGTGATGAGGCATTATAACATCATTTCAAGGTAATAAGTGCTGACAGCATCCTTTTGAAAACTCGATTCAACCAGTCCTGCAGCCTCCCCAAATCCATGCCCCTATGCTACTCAGTTTGAGACTCAGGTCTGTACCTGACGTGTACTATACAAATGCTTTTTTTCTTAAATGTAGACAATTAAATACTTGAAGACATTTTTTTATTGAACACTTTATTGTGTTCCTTTGCTGTCCTCTGACACTGAAACAAGAAAACTGTATTCTGAAGTCTTTGAGTGAAAACTGCTGCTCACTTGGATAGACAGCTGTGGAGAACTGGAAAAACAATCTTGTAAGGACAGTTCTGTCTTCATCTGATATCTAGGCGTCTGACTGAACAAAGCAAATGCTGTAAAATAACGTATGAAATAGTACAGATATTGCATAATATGTAGGATGTGAGCGGTATGTTCATCCATGTAACTGAGTAGATCTTACAGAAAAGGTTTTAAACCTCTCTTAAGAAAACAAACTGTTTCACTGTGAGATGTATTGCACAGGCACTTGTGCTGTCAGAAGTCTAAATACAAGGAAGGTGATGCTTCTAATTAGAGAAAAATCTGGGTTGGAAAGGTCCTCTGGCAGTTACTGACTTCGGCCTCCAGCTCAAAGAAGGTCACACTTCATAGGTAGGATGCTCAGGAGTTTATCTCAGTTGGTACTGTGAGCTACCACCTCACACATAGACTGGTGAGCGTATTCAGATGGTGATATAATAAGCAAGCATGATCTCAATATTGTACAAAGGCAAAGATAAAAATCTCTTTAATAAGATAAGCTGTCATATTATGGACTGATAATATGTGGACTGTTATATATGTGGACTGTTAATAAGATAAGCTGTCTTATTATGTAGTATGGACTACACTGGTTAGTACTGGAATCAGTCAAAGTGAAATCTTCAATTCTGTTACTAATACATCATAATAATTCCAGAGAAGTGACCGTGCAAAGGGTTACAGGATTGTTCTGTGTCTTATGTCCTGCTGTATACATTTTTAATTGTATTTTTTTTACAACAAATGGGGGCGAAACTATAAATGATGCCACTTGCCTATTTAGGCGTGAATTGCCGTTCACTAAGTCTGCTCACCTGACCAATCCTTGGAACGAACATAAGCCAGTAAAGATCGGACGCGATGGACAGGTTCGTTAATTTTTCTTTTCTGTAATCAGTATCTTCAAGTTCTTGCTTTCAGCTGTGTACATAGAGAAGATTTGGAGTCTTTTCAGATCAGTTACTCACGGTAGAGTACTGTTACGCAGGCGTTCAGCTTATTTCTAACATTGGGGAAGAAGGAAACAGAAGACAACACGATGCCAGTTTTATTGTCATCTTTGTGATAAACAGTGTTTGATACTTCAAAATTATGTGGTGTTTTGGGTTTGAAATGTAACGTCTCTTGCATTGTACAGTGTCCAAACCTATACAGCATCAACTTTTAAGAAGAAGTTTTTGTGTTTCCAGCATTGCACTCTTTTTATCTGCTCTATTGCTTAGGGCATAGGTTCTACCATTATAAAGTATATGCTAAGTTAATTGTAAGTGGGGTGGCTTTTCAGACATACCAGAGTGCAGGTACGTTGCTGCTATCATCAAGTAACCAAGCCTCAGCTAAAATACAGGGTTGTGCTTGCTTAGGGCAAGATGGGAGGCTGCATAATCTCCAAACTGTCTGGAGAATGTAAGCTCTGTGCATTATTTTGCCTATGGACACGTTCACTTTGTTGATGAACAGAAGTTAAACAGTATTTTATGTCTTGTTTTTAATTTAGTGTGACTTCAAAAGAAAAAAAAATCATTTAACTTTGGTTATTTTACGCGGTCAAGGAAATATTTTTTTTTAATGTTTTGTCCACTTCACAGTGGAGTTGCAGTCTGGATGGGAGGTTTGATCTTTTCTCGTAAAATTGCTGTACTGCTAGGTACTGGGCAGTCATTGTCTGCCATGCAAAGGCTCTCCCTGCCTTTCGACGTGGGTTATTTCCCAAAGTGGTGGTTGTTTATGCATTTACATTTTGTGTAACCCTGAATGGCTCTCTCTTCTGTGGACATGTACACGGAGCTTCTTGCATTCATGCCCTCCTTTGGGAAGGTGTTCCTCAGGACTGCCAGTCACCAGCTTGAAGAAGCACTTTTTTGGATGGTTTTGTGCCTGACTCCTGCTAGCTTCATTTGATGGCCCTGAGTAGTTCTTGTAGTACCAGAAGAGGGAGTCAGCAAGTTGATTTCTGTCCCTCTCTCCTCTGAGCAGCTCGTGATGTCAGACACTCCCGTTGTATCTGTCTTAACCCATTTTATTCTAGTCTGAAGAGACCCAACCTGCCCAGTCATTGCACGAAGGAATTGTTGCACTCGCTCAGTTATCCTTGGTGCCTTGCTTTGACGCTTTTGCATTTCTGCTGTCCTGTTTTTTTAAGATGAAGGGGTTAGAATTTCACCCAGTATTTAAGGTGTGGGTGGAACGTGGACTTAGAGTTCCTGTTTTTTTAAGATGAAGGGGTTAGAATTCCACCCAGTATTTAAGGTGTGGGTGGAACATGGACTTACAGCGTGATACAATGATTTTCTCATTCAGTGTTCCTTTCCTAATAATCCTGAACACACGCTTTGTCTGCTGTCAGGCATTGAGGTAGTGTTTTCATGGACCTGTCTGTCATACGTTGAAGAACTCACTTTTGAGTGGTAGCAGTCGACTTCCTCAGGCCATGGCTTTATTTGTGAAGCTGGGATGGATTTTTTTCCTACGTGTGTCACTTTTTCTCTCTGTAATAGGTGATCATTTTCTTTGTGATGAAAAACAGTCCTCTGATTTTGTAGCAAAACAGTGATGTGGCCTGTATGTCTCATGGGAAGATATGGTTACCCCAGGTGTTGGACTGTTTTAAGAAAGTTCTAAGTAGTCCCTAAAGAGTGAAAGGTAATGTAAGTGAATTTTGCTCTGTCTCTAGTGATACTGCAATCTCTTCACAGTGTCCTTTTATTATTTTAAATGTATGTTGTCGTTGTATTTGGGGAGAGTTTCGTTTCTTCGCTTTATAAACCACTACTGAACTTCTAACTGATTCTAGGAAATTGAGCCGGAATGTGGAACCCAACTTTGTCTTCTCTTCCCTCCTGATGAAAGTATTGACTTGTATCAAGTCATTCATAAAATGAGGCACAAGAGAAGAATGCACTCACAACCCCGATCAAGAGGACGCCCATCCCGTCGAGACCCCGTTCGGGACGTGGGAAGGTTAGAAACGTTCTTTGGACTGATAATAGGCACATGTGTCAGAATAACGTGATGGAGGAATATGATTCGACAAAGCTTTCCCTGCGATAAAGAAGAGAGAAAATCCTCAAATCAAGCTGCATGGACAAGTTTGTGGCTTCATTGAGGATTTCACATGGTTCCCCGGTCTGTCATTTTTCAAGAGGAAAATGGGGATCTTTGCTTTTGCAGAAAAAAAAGAAAGCTCTTAAAGTGCTGCCTAGCTTAGACTAGATCATTGATTGAGAGAATGCAACGTGTAATGCTAGCTGTAGGTAAGCTTGGCTTGATTCTGAGCAGGCTAGATGGAGAGGAGGAAATATTTATATGCCAAAAATGTGTTAATATCTTGTAAAAGCCTTTTCTTTCAGGTGTGTCTCTGGATAAGCCTTATCAAATATGGGACTTTTATAAGGATCACTTAGAATTTTGCAGAAGATGCCGCCTCATTTTGAGGATAAAATATTTAAGTTATTTTGCTATTCAAGAGGAGCATTATTGGGACTGTTTCAAATTGTGTCACCGTGATGAGTTAACCCCATTGCCAAATATTCTCTAACCTGTAACCACTGAATTCTCGCATCTTGCTGAGCTTCTGAAAACAGTAGGTTCTTTCCAAAAGGGATCGAGTGGCCCTTGGAGACCCGGCAACAAACCAAAAAGAATGGCTGTTGCTGTGTCTGTTTATACGACCTTTCCAGATGCTGGCAGTACCCGTGGACTTAAAGTATTTTTAGAGGATCGACATGGTTATTGATCACTGCTTTATGAACTTAACATCATTTTCCAGAGAGGAAAAAAAGGGGGTATAACTTGTTACAGAATTGGAGAATTCTTTGCAAAGAACTGATTTTAGCCCTTCTGCCAAACACCTTTTCCCCGTGTAGCCACTTTGCATACAGACTGATGTATGGTTTGGGCTGAAACCTTTGGTTCAGTTTCCTCTTTGTGGAAACGTCCTGTGGTAGGTACAGATACCCAACAAGAGTCCCCATTTCCTTGAGCTTAAAAAAAGGACACTGTCACGAGTAGGTAGGAGGAAACCTGGCAGCGCCCCCTTATTTTTGGCTTTAAAGGACTGAACACCGAGATGGCTTTTGGAGTTAAGCTGAGAGGTTTCCAGTGCAATAAAGTATATACGAGTGAAGGTTTTGCAATGGACTGCAAACTATACATATAACACCACCACACCTTCTCAAGCCTGCCAGGGCCTCCATTTATGTGTGTGGCTTGCAGCTTAAAGTCAGTAGTTGGACTACTATATGAACTGTTTCTATCATATTTTATACCGGTCGTAAATGCACTCTCAAAACTACAAGAAAGCGGTATGTTTATTCTTTACACCAGCTTTTCTTTTCCTTGGTCTGATTTTGCTGTAGATGCAACTGCTTTGGTTTTTGGGCTTTTTGCTCATAGTAAAGAATCTGCTTTCGGTTTAAAAAGCTTAGTAACTGGGTTTGGTGGGCTTTAAAGACTGAAGTCGGGAAGGGGGAGGAGAAATTACTCTTTATAAAACTAAAAGCTACGTGGGCTTGTTACTCAGTGAGCAAGTTGCACAGTAATTAAGCAATTTAAGAAAGTGTTAATTTCTTGTCTTTGTCATGAGGAATTATATTGCTGGGAGGGAGGGTGAGTGGGAGGGTGTTGGGAAATGGATTTGTAGCTGCTTTGTGTTTAGAAACACTGTGATGTTAGCATTGGAGTCTCCCGTTACTGTTTGTGTACCTCGATGGAGTGAGATTAGCAGCCAGCTCTTTATTGAACCGTAACAGCAAATGTCACTGCTTTATAAGCAGACTTCCTCCCTGGGAGTGAAGTTCTTAAAAGATACCATTTATTCCATAAAAGAGCTGTTTGTGTAGAAAGGAACCCCAATTATTTAAATTATTAGGACGCTTAAGCGTTCTTAAACTTTCTGTAAAAGGCACCAGTGCATTGCTGGTAAATTGCTTAGAGCAGAAGTTGTTAGAAATAATATAATTGGCCTGCCCAGTTAGACAAGCTGCAGTGAAAAGCAATTTCACAGAGAACAGTTTTATTTATAAACGGTATGGAAGTAGGCCTTTTAAAGAATTCTTTACCCCATAGTTAGCAAATGCAGCAACGTCCATGCCTCCTGACTGTAATGATGCATTTTGCCATCTATTTTCACTGTATTTAGTTCTGTAAATCCTTTTGTCATCCAGTAGATCGTTTCAAAATGTAACGTGGAAAGTGTAATGTTAAAGCCTAAGCCTGTTTTAGACAAATTTGTTACCTTTTTGTTTGGCTGGGTAGAGTTTCTTCCTTAGCTCCCAAAGCTCCTGTAGCCAGAAAGTAACAGTGGAGGGTATTTAATGTTCCTGATTATTTGAGTTCGTATTCAGAGCTGTAGAACACTTAAAAGCAGCTGGAATTCAGAATGAGTAAATGGAGACCCTGGGCAGCTCAAGCTGTTCCTGTGAGGTATTCTGCTGTGACGAATGCTCCAAGCAACCTTGTTTAATCTCTGATATCTAATTTGTGTAGGCGTCGACCAGAAGATTATGATATTCATAACAGCAGAAAGAAACCAAGGATTGACTATCCCCCTGAGTTTCACCAAAGACCAGGTTAATATCTTACTATGAAGATTTCTCTGCACCAGTTCACAAGTGTTTTCTAGTGTATCCTCATAAATTGAAAGAGCAAATTATCGTTATGGCTGGGATCTAAAAATGGGACTTGTCCTAAGTGCTGCCTGTGGGTTTGAGAGAGAGCGCTGAGTTAATCTGGGCTGAGCCCTGTTAAGAGCTTCAGAATTGTGTACGTTTTTGTGAGTGATCCTCTCAAGCGCTTTGTTAACACGGGTGGTTGAAATGCCTGGGGGCACAAGAATTAATTGTCAAATTAAAATGTTTACTAGAAATTTCCAGCTGGGCAACTCAGCTGAGATTGCCTGACTAGCAGCCTGTGTCTAGAGATGACATTCGATTATGTTTGCAGATCGTTGGTTTTTTTAAATGAACTTGAGATGAGGAAGGGAGGGGGAAGTTTCACTGCATTTTACGAGAGGGTCTAATGCTGGGTTTGAGACAGGGATTTTGTTGTTCTCCGGAAATAAATGGTTGCAGCGGTAATGCAGCAACAACACTGATAATATTGCCATTTGTTTCTTCTTCAGAAAGCAGTTATTAAGAAATTGTCGCCTCTAATCTACCGAATCAGGCTTCAGTGCTATTAGAAACACATTTTCCATTATTTCAGTAGTAGATTTCTAAGTCTTTGTCTTAATTTCATCAGTTTGACTGCAAATCTTGTGTTCTTTGATGCAAATGGAAGTGTTGTTGCTGCTCCCTGCCTTTCAGAGGCCATTGTGTAGAGTACAGAACAAAGTTTTTTAAAATTATGAAGCTCGAAAGCATTATTTTATTAGCAGCATAACCATGCCTAGTGTTTTGCACCATTTTACTGAGCTCTTAAAAGTTTACTCCCTGGAATGTACCCAAGCTGTTAACAACTCTTTGCCCTGTGGGGCTTTCCCAGATGTTTTTTAGGTTGCTTCTCATTTTCTGTGTAACCTATCCAAAACCTATTGGGAAATTGGCCTTAAGAGCTGCCCAGATGAACGCATTCTACTGGATACGCAGTTCATGAGTAGTAACAGCCGTGTGCTGACCGTCAGGGGATGGTACCCTTCAAGATTGTGGCTGTTCCTGACTTGTTTGACTAAAATTCAAGTTTTTATTTGCACAGATATTTCCTTGCATATCTGTTGGTGCTGTGTGCAAGTTCCTGTGGGTTAATCTGTATGATTTTTTTTTTTTGCTACTGCATTACACTTATTTATTTTCTTTTTCTCTGCTACCTACAAGAAGCTGTAACCTTTTGAGAGTTGAAACCAGGGGTAATGCTGGGTAGATACGGCTTTGTAGCTGGCACAAAATGAAAGGACAGTTTCTAATGAGTGTATTTTTTAAGACTGTTCTCATGAGATGGTAAACTGAATTAATACTGCTTGATGTTCGAACAGGGTATATAAAGGATCCCAGATATCCCGAAGTAGACAGGTAAGGTGTGTTCATGCTGTCCATTTTATCCCCTGGTGACTTGTCTATATGGATAAATTGGATTTAGTTCTACAAATTTTTATTCCCAACAGACGATTTTCAGGAGTTCGACGAGATGTCTTTTTAAATGGGGTGAGTTGGTGCATGCAGACTTTGGGGGAGTTTTTATATTCAGCTTTTTTTGCGCTTCCAAAGAACACACATCACAAGTATTAATGTTACTGTCTTCCGTTTTAGTCCTACAATGATTACGTGAGGGAATTCCACAACATGGGACCACCACCACCATGGCAAGGAATGGTTTGTGTCTTGTTGAATTCCATTTCTCTCTATAAAATAGGACTACTTCTTCTTGTTGTTGTTCCCTTCTGGAGGAGCCTAGAATATCTCATCTGTGCTCAGCTCTTCCCTTTTCCTAAAATGTATCTTTGCTGTAACTAAAATTTTAGGGGAAAAATTATTTATATCAAGTATTTTGTGATTTGCTTAGCTCTCAGCAATAGTCCAGCATTCTAGTAACCAGGAATCTGGCTTGGTTTCAACCTATAAGAATTTAAAAGCTCTGAGGAAATAGCAGAACCCTCCTTTAGCCCACACAAGAGGGTGCAATGAAATTTTGTGTTCTGCTAAATATTCATAGCAATTGGCTTTCTTTCAAACAGCAAATGCATCAAGGAGGTGGACTTGCTGCAGAGGCTCATGGAGCGGGCTGGCGTGCTCTGGTGTTAACGCAGTGGCTTGCTTTTGGCTATGGCAGTGAAGCATGCAGGAAAGGAGCAGAATGTACTGCACAGTGGGATCAAAAGAAGCCTTGCTGTATCACAGCCTGTACTGAAACACACTTTTTTCCCAGTTAGATGAGTACATATATAGTGTACATGTAGGAGTACACGTGTATATCGCTGCGTACGTGGAAATTAACTGATAGTTCACTTGTGCTTATATTCGGCTGTGATTTTGCCATCCATTTCTCAGGAGGAATGGTCATTATGACTAGTCATTTTGGTTATATTTAGTAATTCTGGATGGCTTCAGGTAACTGTAATTTATCTTTTGGCTCTTGTATATACTGTGAATGAGGAAAATGAATCGTCAGAGGTAGAGATGCTACTATAGCCTCTCATTTCCTCAGCTGAAACACAGCTCTGGTTTGTCATAGCTGAAGGAAGTGAACAAAGGAGTCAGACTGGGAGGAAAATGGTTTTTCAAACACAGCCAGGCCTCCAGATACTGCTGTATTTTCTCCTCTTGCCTCTTCTGCGTGCTGTCCAAGTAGTCATTCTAAAATCCAGCACTTCCACCTACTCATTTTTGAAGAACGCAGGCAGAGATGCCACAGTAATACGGGAAAGGCAGGCCTTGCTGATTGAAAAGATAGAGGAGCCAAGAGATGTCTTGCTTTAAATAAGAGAACAATTATCTGCTAACCTTTTGTCAGATAATTTGCCTTGCCAAGCAAGTCTGTACGTTTAAGATCATCACAGAATCATTAAGGTTGGAAAAGCCCTCTTAAGACCATCAAGTCCAACTGTCAACCCAACAACACCGTGCCCACTGTATTCCTAAGAATTGGCACTGAAAAGTCTTGTTTCTGTAAGAGCTCGTTGGTTTGACAGAATTAACAATCCATATGCATAGATCTTAAAAGTGTTTGGTTTGGGTTGGGTTTTGTTTGTTTGTTTTAAGTAGCAGGAGTTTATTTACAGTATGGCTTTGAGGCAGATTTGGAAAGAAACCACGTTTGGGATTTACAGAGGTTGGCCAAATTTCTACTGAAGGAATGGTAGAGAAGTAGTAAAGCATGCCCGCGTCATGGCAAATCCTCTGCCGTTGAGTTAGGAGGCTGTGATGGGATATATTTGGATGTCATGTTTTCTGGCTGAATGAAAGTAACCTCTGCTGTGACTTCCCAGCACGCAGCCTGGTGTGCATTCCTTTGGTTTGGAACGCTCAACAACCTTCCTGTAACTTTCTCGTAGCCACCGTATCCAGGTATGGAGCAGCCACCGCACCACCCTTACTATCAGCACCACGCGCCTCCACCTCAAGCTCACCCTCCGTACTCAGGACATCACCCTATACCACATGAAGCAAGATACAGAGACAAACGAGTAGTAAGTGTCCACGCAGGGCAGAGCAGGGATGGGAGGAGTTTGGGGTGCAGATGGAGCCTGATCTGATACTTGTTGACTTTGAAAATACAGGCCTTAAAAGTGCAGTTTAGTGCTCCTTGGGAAGATTGGTTATTTAGATTAACTAGAGACTTCCAGCGTCTTTGAAAAGCTGCTCTCTCTCCCAGGTGATGTAGAAGTTAAAAATTCCCAGAATATACTCGGTGTTTGCTTCACATGGCTTTCAGCCTTTCTCCATGTGAACGTTTCCTTCTGAAGCCCACTTTGAGTAAGGACATGGCTGTAACAGTGCTTGCACTCGTGCACAGCAGATTACGTTATCAGCAGAAAAGCTGGTGGTTTTTAACTTTTTACAGGCACATCAGAAAACAGGGCAGATTGTTAAATAGTTTCTGTTAGCTGGCTTTGAAGGCTGCTTAGTTTTCAGGTGTCTTGCTGGTATCTGGCATTTGAACCCCAGCTTCTGCACAGTGGCAGCACGGATGTGCTACCCTGAAGATGAAAGAAGAAACTTGGGCATATGGATGCTGGACATAATTTTTAAATTATTTTGGTTTTAAATACTTTCCCAAGAGTTGGGTCCAGCCCAGTGGTAAGGGAAGGGAGGATATTTTAATCTGGGAAAGAAAATAAATGGAGCTGTCCCTTTCATCACAGCACGACTACGACATGAGAGTAGACGACTTTCTTCGACGCACGCAAGCAGTTGTGAGCGGTCGGAGAAGCAGACCTCGAGAGAGGGACCGAGAGCGGGAACGGGACCGGCCTAGAGATAACAGAAGAGACAGAGAACGTGACAGAGGCCGTGATCGGGAAAGGGAGAGAGAGAGGATTTGTGACCGGGACAGAGACAGAGGTGAAAGAGGTAGATACCGAAGATAATCTATCTGGACCCAGTGCTCACTTGAAATAAAAAGCTTGTATTTTTTTGTGTGTTTACAAGTAGTACATTTTATTTTCAGCCGTCTACTTAAAGTTCATTGTGTAGAAGGATTTATAATGAACCCCCTATTCCAAGCATGCAGTGAACTATGAACTGGAAAAACCGCAAATTGGCCAAAAATAAAATATGCAAAGCTGACACTCAACTTGGCGTTTCTATTGCAGCAGAATGGGAAACAGCTGAGAATGTAGATACTGATTAATTCTCAGTAAGCGTTCATCTACTTAGTGACTTCGGTCTCAGTTTCTGAATACTGATGGATGACTGCCTTTTGTTTTGTTTTGTTTTGATTTTTTTTTATTTGCTTTGATGTTTTCTTCCTGTAGTTTCACATGGTTCAGTGGGAGAATGCTGCTATCAAGTATGCAAATATTGAAGTATGATTTTTTTTTGACTGTATGGCAGTGTTGTAGCAGCCGTTTTTTGGGTTTTTGGTTTTTTTTCCTCCCCTCCCCCTGGTTTTTAACCCTATCTGTAAAGTCAAGTGTTTTTTCAGTCTTCAGTAAGGAAAGCAATATTAAGAAGACACTATTGATACCTAATTTTTAACCTTTTTTAAAAATCTTCCCGTGTTCAGTAACATTTTGGTCAATTCTCTTGTCTAGTCTCCTTCCAAAATGTACACGTTGCTTGGAATGTTCACAACCTGCGTGTGTGGAACCAGAGAATATTGCTGTATTCTACATTGCTACCTTTTTTTTTTATATAAAAAATAAATTGTTAACTATTGAAATGATTAAAACTCGGGCTTCTTGGTCTTCTGCACTTGCCAGCTTTGATTGATAGATTCTGGCACCTCTAGGGGGAAGTATCCGTCTTCGAAAGTGGTTTAAAGGGTCTTGTGGTGGGTGAAATTACCTGAAGCCTGAATTTAGGAAAAGGATGGCTGAAATAAAAGGTAATTGCGTTTCTGTTTCCACAGTGAAGTAGCTGACTTACAGCTCCTGCAGGTAACCTGGGCTATTAAGGTTCTACATGTTCAACTTAAATCAAATTATCGTGTTATTGCTAGGCTGTCCTAAGCTATAATCGTACCTGCCTCCCAGGAACGTGTTAGTCCTGCAAGGTCCAGACTCTCCCCATCTCTTCTCTGTAGCGATTGCTGCATCACTTGTTATTTCTCTTAACTAGGAAATACTTGAATCTAAATGCTAATGGTAAAACTGAGAAAAAGGTAAAGTAAAGCTTGCAGTGGAAGTTCTTTTATTTTCTCAAGCAATTTCCTCGTTTGCAAAACTTGTATGAGTAGCCCAACCTCGATGGATTTCTTCATAACCTTTCTTCAGTATCTTGTCATGTAATAAAGGCAGGTTTTGTAGCACGTGATTTAAAGGCCTCAGTTCCATCGTGCTGAGTGCTGTAGCTGTTTTTTATAAACTGCAATATGGGATTGGCCGTGGTAGTTGCGGAAACATGTTAAGATCTGACAGTAATTTGGGCTCTGAATGTTTTAGTCTATACCACTATAGTTATGCCCTAAGCAAAAGGGTTGACATCCACTTTAAACAGTGCAAGAAGTTCAATGTCTTTGAGTTCCTCAAAACAGCGTGCTGAGAGTTATGTCTATTGGCAGTAGGATTAGATAGGTCTATCAGAGTACACATCCTGTGTCTAAGTGGAGGAAAGCATCGTGGACTTCATTCTTCAATGTCTTTCTCTGCTTTATATACAGATGCTGGAAAGGAGAGAGGAAGTTGGTCGTTTTTCTCTTTTACTTTTAAAAATCAGTATTAGAGAAATTTGGCTTAAGTATGTTAGAGAAAAGAAGCACCTCCTTAAAGAGACTTGAGCACTTTCTTGGCCCAACTTTTCCCTGCTACCCTGTTTCCATGTCCAATGTTAGCCCTGTCTGACCAGGCTCTACTGAATGTGTTAGGAGCTTTAGTGGCCTGGCAACAGAACTAACATCCTCAGCAGATCTTCACTTGCAAAAGCTGGATGAGATGGGGGCTGTTAGTGATAAAGTGTGATAGAGCTGAGCATAGGGACCCAGCTCTGCAAACAACTACAGCAAAACCTTTCAGATCTGGGGCCTGAAAGTCATGCTGCTCTGTTTACTGTGGATATTTCTGCATATCATCCCATCATGACCATACAAACAGTGAACCAGAACAGACTGGTTACTAAATTACCATGAGAAGCACCAGTAGGGGCTGTCATGTTCCCTCCATTTGAAAGCAATTCCATTAAGCTTTTGTATGAAGAGATTTAAGCAGCTCTGAAGTCGAAGCTATTGAGAGTGCCAATAACAAAGTTAACACAATGTAGTACATTTTATTATATAAACAAATACAAGATGTCTTCTGAGCCTGTTCTGTTTGAGAACAATTCTTCAGCATCCTGAATACAGCAAACAGCAGTTAAAATCGGAGCAGGTTCTTTCCTGAGTGAGCTGGCACAGCAGTAGAACAACCTTACCTGGAACAGGAGGGCTAAACCAGCCTCATTGAAGGAGGCTTTCATCAGTAAGTGCACCTTGAACGACATCAGGAGTGCTGCCTTTCCTACCACTCTTCTGAGTCAAGAGCAGCATTATTTCCCCTCCAGCATTTCAGGCAAGGCAGGGGACTATTGCACTGTTCCCAGATGTGTTGTTCCGTCTTCGCAGGTTCCCTCTAGAGGTTTTCCTGCATTTATCATGGCTCAGAGGCATTTGGAGGTTAAGACGAGCAAGGTACTGACAGACAGTTTTTTGAGATGTGATACACACCCCTGTAGTGTTGCAGTTAGAATGACAGCCTGTGCAGCAGGACTCCAAGCATATACTAAATGGGAAAGAGAAGTTGTTCTCAGAAAAGCAATTTTTCTGCCAGTTTTGGTACTTTGGTCTCACCTCAGCCCCCAGGTAGTCACTGCATTTGTAAAAATGTGACAATACAAGCATCAGCAGCCAGCTTGGTTGCGAATCACCAGGTCTGGGTTGCATTATAGAAGAGGAAGGATTTAAGGTAGGAAGACCAGTTGCAGATTAAGGGACCTTCAGTGCAACACATAGGAAAGCTGAATTTATGAAGTATACCAAAATAAATCTGCAAAGCTAGAGCAGCAATTAGCATACTAGGAACCCTGTGTGATCAGCTGAACAGAGCTGGGAGAAAGCAACTATAATTCAGTCTTAGACCATAAGGAATTTGCAGGTTAGCAGGCAGCTCTGCCCCACAACAGCTTTTCAGCATAGTTCAGTGGGGTGCTTCATGATATGCCCAGGTTAAAACATATCCTAGTCATTTAATTCACCAAGGAATTTGCCTTGCTCAATCAGCCTAGGAGGAGAAGAAACACCGTTGGGAACATGATGTCTAGTCTGTCTTCCTCTTCGCGATCCTGCCGCATCTCCTACAGCAGAACGCACAGCACTTGACAAGAATGAAGACAGCGATGGCTGCGCAGGTGAGCAGGAATGCCAGGACATCCAGGCAGTGGTACTGGTACCAGGTGAGGTTGTGAGCAGCTGGTCTCAAGTGCTTGGCTCCTTTGTGCCGCATGACAAATTCAATCCAGAAGACGGCTCTGTCCAGAGGCTTTATTGGCTGGTCATGGTGTATCCTGGATAACCTCAGAGCATTTTCCTTATAGCTGGGGGAGAAATGAAGAAACCAAGGAGATTAGTCACAGTTTCCTGATACAACCGATTCAGCAGCTGGCAGTCCTCTTGAGGAAGGTAAACAGCCAGCTCTCCTCTTACTTTCATCATTTATATATATTACATATTTCTATTTGAAACTGGCCAGATTTACTCCTATCTGCACAAAGTTGGGTTACGAACAGTAACAGAGAAAGTCAAGCTTTTGCAAAGAAAAGTTACTCCAAATTATTCCAGATACTCCTTCAAAAAAAAAAAAGGCAACATGGAAGCATTTGTGGCATTTTCTGTTCCAATATAATATAGGCACTGTAACCTAAGGGTAGTCTCAGAGGTAAAGAGAGAGAATTATTGTGGCTGAGATGTAATATAACTAGAATTGTCACCCAGAGCCTCTGGAGAATTTATACTGGCAGAGAACACTCGGGAGCTGCTCTGGTTTTTCCAATAACTCTTTGATTCAAAGGGATCATAAAATGCAATACAGGAAAAACTGAATTATAAGGAAAATGGCATTACTGATGTCTCCTTTTTGAGGGATGCTGATTCTCAGGAATAAAAAATATTTTTCATCTGAAACCTAATCTTCAACTATTCGGTACTTTTGGTTCCCAGAAGAGCCAGCAGAATTTCTTACATCAACATCCTAAGATGTTAATAACCTCATCCCACTGTAAGGCAAGACCGAAACTCACGTGGAATTGTTAATGACTGTATTCACTGCGTCGACGAGGTCCTGCATCTTCAGCGTGCTGAAATCCAGCACAACTGCTGCTCCTTTCGCCTTCATGCGAGCAACGTTGTCGTGCTGGTCGGCAAACATGGGAATCCCAACCATGGGGATGCCGTGGTAGATGGCTTCATAGACCCCGTTGGTCCCACCATGAGTGATGAAGGCCTTTGCCAAGGGATGGCCTGGAAGAGGGAAGGAGAGGCAGATGTGACTGTAGCTGCAGCAGACGGAGACAAGAGCGCTGCAGACTACCCGGGCAAAGGCACCACTGCAGGAGGGAACAGCCCTGACCTCTGGATCAGCAGCAGAGCTTGCACACTCAGCTTCCGCACACCAGTATTTGAATGCAATACATAAAGCAGCGCGTTCCTCCAGAGTACCCTGGAGTTACTGCAGCCCTGTTGTGCAGCTCTAGTTTTTGCACGGTCTTGGGTGCACAACAGCCCCTGCTGCAGCCTGGCTTAGGTCAAGCATTTTCAAGAATGAGCATTTTCAAGAATTTCAACTGCAGAGGCCGGATCCAGCTCTCAAGAACATGTCTACTTTGACATTTACTCCTGCCAACAAGTGGTTTTGGCCCTTCCAAACAATTGCCACCAGCTCTGTAAGATGGGTTTTTGCTTTAGAGATCCATCTTTATTGCTAAGCTCGAAGTGCTGCCTTCCTGATTCACTGCTCCCTACTCCCTTCGCAGCCTGGCTCTGTCATCTGTGGTTCTAACACAGCCACTCACCTTGAAGTCAAAAGCAAGCCAGGAAATTAAGGCTCCAAGAGCACTCCGCAAACTAATTGTGGCCACAAGCGTTTTGTGGTTCCTTTGCCCAAATAAGCCAGTTTAGTAGAAAAACAAAGAAGGAAGCAGTTTTTTTCAGGGGCATAATGCATCCCAGATAGTATCAATCTCACCGAGCAGGTCATTTTGAGGTATCCAGTCATAAATCCTGGTGTTGGAGCCCAGAGTTTCTGGTTTTTTGCCTTTGTACCGCCAGAGGACCTTGAGCAAGGGAAGATTAAGATCAATATAATGCATGTGATACGCCCTGCTGTATTATTACATGTAACATAGAGCTTTATCTCAAACCCATGTGCCTTTTCCCACTGATTCAAATAGTGGGCTCCACTTCAAATAGTTTTGCCTCCAGTGCAGCTGTTTGATTAGTTACTATGTGCTTATTATAAAAATCACATGGAGTATATATGATATAACATAGAGTGTATATAATATAGCATAATTAGATATATAGTAATATATTAAATATAT
>NW_010191674.1:0-12333 GCF_000695765.1 Mesitornis unicolor | reverse complement strand
ATAATAATAATTATTATTATTCTTATTATTAATACTGCAGTATTTAATCTCACACTGCATGTTCAGGACAATCAATAGTAAATTCAATATGAAAAATAAAATATTTGGATATTAACAACCATATTCAAAGTTCTCTCAAACTGGTGGAATTGGAATTGACTTCGCATGGAGGGAGGAAGTATCCTTTTCCACAGAAACAAAATTCACTGCCAAGGAACTGGAAGTATAATTGCTAACAAAATTTACTATGTAACTCCCGAAATAGTCTGGTAAAGTCACTGCCCATATCATCACAGCATAAATCATTGTCAGACAGCAAAGAAAAAGCAGAACTCTCACCCATTGCCCATAATAGAAATACAGAAAATAGGCACAAGCAACAAGTATTAAATAATACAACGTGTGCAGCACATAGGGCAGTATTACGGCACCTAACTCAGAGCAAAGCATTAAGAAGACATGGTATAATATTGCACTTATCAACGACATGATTTAATCTGTCTGTTTTAATTTTCTGACTGTTCTTGAGACTCTCAAAGCAAACAGCCCAATGCTTCCTTAACTGAGCGAGCTGGAGTTCGAACTATTCAGGCAAACTGATAAAATCCTGTCGAGCCCCAGGTTGGGCGCCAATAAATCTGTCATGGTTGAGGGGTGGGCTGGCCACTAAATCCTGGATAGATGCTCTCTATTAACCCCTCTCCCCTCCCCAGAAGGGAAGAGAAAAGAAAATAAGGAAGGGAGACTTTACAGGTTGGAAAATAAAGCTAACAGATTAAATAAAACAATAATACCAATACTGCAGGATAATAATGTAAATAGGAAAATAATGAAATATATACAAATATGTACAAATATATATACAAAACCAATACAAAATCCTCCCCCCAATGTCAATTACATCACCAGAGGCTCTGCAGAGCAGGGCACTGGAAAAATCTCAGACTGAACTCAGCAGCAGTGGGAGCTGATGCAGGAACACACAAATTAGTATCAGAGGCAGATGAACCAGCAGAGTCTGCTCAGACCTTGGCCACTGCAGGATTGAGATGGAAGGAAGGTTCCAAAATGGAAGGACTCCAAGATGGAAGGGTCGAGACCCTCCTGATCCCTCGACTTTATACCGAGTAAGACGTATGTGGGATGGAATACCTCGTTGGTCAGTTTTGGGTCCCCTCCCATAGGTGCAGACAGGGCACTCATGGAGAGACAGTGGCCTTGAACATTTATCACTTCTAGGAGCAGTGTCTGGAAAACCGTGCTGCTAGTTTTAAGCAAGTTCAGCCACTTAGAAGAGACTGAGCTGAAAAGTGAAATCACTAAATAGAAAATTAGCTCTATTTAGCTCAAACCAGGACAGTTGCTCTTTGTAGAATGACTTATTCCCGCTAAAGAAACACTAAAAAAAAAAATAAAAAAAAGTGGAAATAAGAACAAAATGAAATCCAAATATGCAGTTTAATTTCTGTCCTTTGTGCAACTGCTCCTGCTGGAATCATAACTTGCATTAAAATTCTGCCTCCCAGAAGTGATTTATTCAGAGATTGCTAGTTTGGAGACTACTATAGCTAATAGTTGCAGAATTTTTTCCCTTAAAAAAAGTTTTTAAAATATGAAAAATAGTCATGTGACTTTGATTTGGAAGGTTTTTCTTCTGGTAATGTAACATGATTTCTCTTAAAGACATATACAGTTAAAATTTTCTCAACTAACAGCTACATTAATGAAGTTAAAAGCAACATGGGCACTCTTTTTTCTGGTAAAAGCTGTTGATAGCACAGAACAGATTTTAAGCTGTGAAATGGAGAGTGTTAAGTGTGTTTAGACATGATGAGACAAATATGTGTTAGCTAGCAGGAAGGGAACATCTGTAGCCGATTTCTGAAACTCATTAATATAGGAGATTGGCTTTTAGAAATTTTTGTTCTTTCTCATAGATTTCATTAGTACATGGAGAAGATTTCATTGCAAAACTACTTCAGAAGCAAAGACTTTTCCATTTAAATGGCAGTGAGACCAGCTTTTATTCAATATGCTTATGTATAACAACTAAGTAAAATAGTGTTTAACTTGACTGTTTGGCTTTCTATATGTTTTCTTTGGTTGTGGTCTGTTGGGTCCACCCTTGAATTCAACTTTGAGTTCTTTATTTGTTTTGTGCTTTAGTCTGCTGCTTCTTTTGCACAGAAGGGTGATAACTCATAATATTCAAATTGTGCCAACATTTTATGTGTTAATGTGATAGTATGTGACCACTTATGTACTACTGTTCATTACAATGAAAGAAATCAACACGATTTTCCACCCTTGCTGTTTTCCATGAAAGCATCGTAAAGAATAGAAGGAAACACAGGAGATGGAGCAAAGACCTTATAACTGAAATAAAACAAGCTAATTAACCTCCTGGATGTACAGAAATTACTTTTTAGTAGCTATTCTTATTGATCCTTTAAAAACAACTCCATCTGAGAAGAAACTGATAACCAGAAATACTTCTGTGTTTTCCCCTGTAATTTTTTTTTTTGTAATAATGACTTATCTCAGAGGTGATATCATGTGGATTGCTCTTAGTTTTAAAAAGTCAGATGATGGTTGATTAATGCTCTGATATAGAAAAATGCTCAAAGGACTATGAGGCACAGTGGCTTGCATTAGGAATAGAGTTTTGGTACTTTCAATATTCTCTCCAGTTTCCTGAATTGGGATGATTTTTCCCTCCAAAGTACTTAGTTGTTTTCTAAGAACCTTGTTATTAGAACTAAGTGAAAAAATCATATTCTTTCACTACACATATTACAGTATTTCAGCATTTATTTTTATCTTAAATTTTAACTAATACTGCAGTTAAAATATTTTTATGAATTAAAAGTGTAAAATGTCATTTGGATGTTCTTGGACTTGCTGAACAAATAAAGATACTTCATTTAAAAATTTTGTCTGATATTATTGTAACTTTGGTTATGGCATGTCTTTACTCTTTTTAATTTATTGTTTTGCAAAATTTGTTTGTGAAAGAATGAAGGATGATTTCGGTTTTAATTTAGAGAGAACTGCCATGACCCTCCTTTGACAAAAGGCAGAGCTGTAAGCAGGCAAGATTATTTTGTTCTTGCAAATCAGCAATATCTGACTCTTTGAGCACCTAACCTCTGTGACATGCCTGGGAATGCTCAAGTAGCCATATGGTGCAATTTTTTATAAGCAGCTCAGAGCAGGTTGAAACACTGTCCAGCTGTTTAATTTATGATATATGAATAATTTAGAGGAAATTTCAAGCAGTTCTAGGTGGCTTTTGATGAGCAATGCCTTAGAATTTGAGCCTTTTTGGTAGAAAATGGTCTGAATTTAATTCTTGTACTGTAGACAGATGAGATCAAGTGTTTCTTGACTGATTGGCTTATCATCGCAACAGTTCCTGTCTTATTTATAATGTCATTTTCAAACAGTATTTCTTCAAGGTACGATAATAGCTGATGAACCGGTATTGACCACTGACTAACACTTACTTAGAGCCATATATTCACAGATTCAATACTGTTTATAAACATAAATAACAGTGTTTGTTTGTGCAGCCAAGTGTTTAAAGATACAGTGCAATGACCTGATGAAAAAAAACCACTTCCGAGATCACCCTGAAGAGATGTTAATGATAAGTAGGTAAGTCGAGATGCTGCTGAGGAGGCATTCTAAAATTCTGCACTTCAAATAAAAATGGAAACCCATTGAAATAGATGCTGCTGTTAACATTCTACAAAGTACAGACAAATTTTACTGCATTGTATTCTTAAATGGGGTATTACAAGTGCTAAACCTGCTGAGATTAGGAGCAATAGTAAAAAACACAGACCAGAATTTGTCCTTCTTGAGTCACCACTTCATCTAACTGTGGAGCCTTCTCTTTAGTTTTCTCTGTTATCTCTTGGGTTTAGATACATGAATTGATGACAGTCTGTGGAGTACAAATTATGTTGTCTTTTGTTCTTCTATTATATCTGTGATGGTGTTGAGACTTTGACATAAGTATCATGGTGGTTTTGTTTTCACAGTCTTCCCACAGACAGTGTCAAAAGGTTGCAACCCATTGGTAGTGCAGTAAAATTTAAACATGCCTTTAGGAGTTTGGACTATCAGATGTGTGCTTTTGCTGTGTGCTTGCTAGGCTTACTCTGGCAAGTACTGGTGCTCACTTTCAGATAGCAGAGAGAAGTTGTTTCTTCTTACATGAAGTCCTGTGATGAAAGCTAGAAATCTTTGTGCCCTTTCATTGTTAACTGAGAGTCATGTGAATTGTCTGTACACTGACTTGGTCTTTTCTCTATTGTGTAAAGTTTTTATTGAGTTCTTTGTTGTCCACATGGATATTTCTATTGGATCAGTACTGCTACTGTTACCATCTTTGCTGTGCTTGCTCTACTGGTGCTCTTGAAAATGAAGCTCATACTGCAACAGAACAGCTTTTTCTAACCATCAGACTGGTAATATTTGGTGTAATGTAGCTTTGATAGGATCAAAGGATTGTTGACACTTAAGCTTCATTCTGAAATGGGTAACTTCATTTATTTATAGATTGCTGATTGCTCTGTCAAGGATTTGTTCTCAGGCTTGTAATGGTCTTGTGTTTTGTCACCGATCTTGATTATGAGTTAGTCCCTGAAAAATTCCCAGTATCCAAAAGATGAACTAAATTATTATTTTTTTGTTGTAAACAATCCCCTACATTTTTTAGCTTGTGACTGAAACTTTTTTGTGTGTTTATTCTACTTGGGTGTTTATAATATGATTTCATAATTATCCTGCACTGCTCACGTTTATTTAAAAGGACCCTGGTATCTGCTATTGTCAAAATAGTTCCTTGTCAATTACAACTTTGCCTTCCTTTCCCTGGTATTTACTCATGAAAGATACAGTGTAGTGAGCTATTTAAACCTATTTCAGTAGTTCAGTGTGCTAGTGTTTAAAGTCAGGCATATTTTTTGTAATTCTTTTCTTGTGGTTTCTTGTGTTTTAATTTGACAGTGTTTTATGGTACAGCATGGCTCAGCGCCATTCAGAGCTATGGAATCAGAGGTCTGCACTTTTCTTAGCATCGTTGTGTTACGTAGTCTTGTGATTCTTCCACAACACAGAAAAGGTTTTGGTTTTATTTTTCACATCTAACTGAATACACATCTAACATCTCACTGACATATGGAGTTCTCATTTTGAAGTGATGTTAACTGCAATATATGCACCTGTATCTATATTTGATTTTATTTTCAATTGCATAATCAGTTTTGTGCCAAAAGAAGAGAGTTGTATAAGATGCAGCCATTTTTCTCCATCAGGTACTCCATGCAGAAGAATATAAGAAAATGGAATGCCTATTGGAGAGGGGATTTGTGGAATTACTGGAACAGTTTTAATCCTAATTGCTTCCTAGCAGCACTAGCACATCTATAATGATAGATCTAACACAATTGGATACAACAGTAAAACAATTCCAATCATATAAGGCTGGCAGTAGTTTTGAGGTCATTTTCTCGCATCATATTATCCACATTGAATTTATTCCTGTAATACATCTTAACTTCAAGCGTAGCAGTGGTTAATTGCTAATCCATATTCACTGAACAGAACAAATGAGGACAGCAAGAGTAGATACTTCATGTACCATCCCATCAAATGTGTAACTTCTGAGCTCAGTTTTTCATCCAGTTCACTTGTTTGTCTGTGTTCTGTCCCCATGACTTCAGAAAGTCTTTAGAGATTATCACAGAATGTGACTGACTACAGTTGGTGTTTTTTATTGACAATGTCTAGTATTTGCATAGACATTAATTAGACATTTTGAGTTGTATATATCTTCTTGATTGTGGTTATTGTTGATCATCAGAATGTGCTTGCATTTTAGAAGATTGATTGTATTTTAGTAATTACTTCTGCAGAGCACCCTTTAAAATCTTTATTTCTTTCATCTGTAACATATTAAACTCTCAGTTGAAGCTCTTGGGTTGTTCTTGGCATAACATACATTTCTTTTTAAGGTTCATCTTTGAGCACAGCACGCTAGGTTTATCATATGGTTTTTAGGGCTTAATTGAAAGCACATTGAGGTTGACATAAAAAAGCTCTTTTTGACAAGTCAGCTTTGGATCATGTTCCTGGTCTTCTCCCTGATGTGTATTACTTGTAGATCGATCCCAATTGGGTAGAGTTTTATCAAGTATTTGCCAAATATTTTATGTATATTAGCTAATAGATTACTTACTACATATAGGGATATATGAATAGTTTTCTGAAATATTTTTCGTTCGTTATTTCTGTTCCTTGATTCGTAATCAAAATAAAGTTATTTTAGTTTTCAACTTGATAATGATTTGTGCTTTTAACAGAAGAGGAACAAGAAATTGAACATAGTAAGCCATGAGTAAGTAATGAACACTCTTATCCTTCTGGAAATGTTTTTCTCCTGAACAAAACAAAGGTATTTATATGCAGAACTGCATTCCTCAGAACAGATTAAAAAAAAAAGGCTGATTTACATTAAATTATGTGTATCTCCAATACTGATCATGTCTGTGATCCACGTCTTATACTATTCAGCTTCAGTTTTATCAATGTATCTTTCCTTTAATTGTAATTAAATTAAACAATGTTAATGAAATCAAATCCATTAAATATATGTAAAATTAAGCCGTTAAAATATTTGCAATAAAATATCATTTATTTTCATTAAAATTCAATACTTGATTCCCAAAAACCTAGTAGGAAAGAAGACTTCACATTTGGAAAGGAGAGGAAGAGGAGCTGATTTGCTATGGTCAGATAAACAGGAAAAAAAATAAAATAAAAAAGAAAACTAAATGTTTTGGCTGAGGGATTAGCAGAGGTTTTAATTATGAGAATTTTTAAAAACATAAAATAAAACAATACATTTCCTTCTGAGTTTAAAAAAGCAAATACTTTTCTGGTGGAAATGATTTTTACACACAGGATCACAGAATCGCAGAATACCAGGAGTTGGAAGGGACCTTGAAAGCTCATCCAGTCCAACCCCTGCCAGAGCAGGATCACCCAGACCAGGTCACACAGGAACACGGCCAGGCGGGTTTTGAATGGCTCCCGAGAAAAAAGTCAACTGGGCAGCCTGGGCCATGCTCTGTAACCCTCACAGTAAAGAAGTTTTTCCTCATGTTCAGGTTGAATCTCCTATGCTCCAGTTTGCTCCCATTGTCCCTTGTCCTGTCATTGGCTATCACAGAGGAGAGCCTGGCTCCTTCCTCCTGACACTCGCCCTTTACAAATTTATAACCATGAACAAGGTCACCCCTCAGTCTCTTCTTCTTCCAAGTGCTTCTCTTGAGCACTCAATCCCCTCATCCAGATCACTGATAAAGATGTTAAACAAGATTGGCCTCAATACTGAGCCCCAGAGAACACTGCTTGTGACTGGATCATCAAAGGATGTTCCACTGAGTCACCAGAATTGCAACTTGGAATGTCGTGCCGTGACTCCTTGCTGCCATCTCATCAACGCACAGACATGGAAGATGTATTTATGTTCAAATATTTTAGAAACATAAAATAGTTTGATCTGGAAGGGACCTTTAAAGATCATCTAGTCCAAGCCACCTGCAATGAACAGGGACATCTTCAACCAGACCAGGTTGCTCGGAGCCCCGTCCAATCTGATCTTGAATGTTTCCAGGGTTGGGGCATCTACCACCTGTCTGGGCAACCTGTTCCAGTGTTTCACTACCCACATTGTAAAAAAATTCTTCCTTATGTCAAATCTGAATCTACCTTCTTTTAGTTTAAAACCCATACCCCTTGTCCTGTCACAACAGGCCCTACTAAAACGTCTGTCCCCATATTTCTTGTAGACTCCCTTTAAGAATTGAAAGGCTGCAATAAGGTCTTCTCAGAGCCTTCTCTTCTCCAGGCTGAACAACCTCAACTCTCACAGCTTTTCCTCATAAGAGAAGCATTCCATCCTTCTGATCATTTTTGTGGCCCTTCTCTGGATGCACACCAACAGGTCCATGTCTTTCCTGTACTCCAGAGCTGGACACAATACTCCAGGTGAGGTCTCACCAGAGCAGAGGGGCAGAATCACCTCCCTTCACCTGCTGGCCATGCTTCTTTTTATGTAGCCCAGGATGCAGTTGGCTTTCTGTGCTGTAAGCGCACATTGACAGCTCATGTCCAGCTTTTTATTTACCAGTACTCCCAGTCTTTCTTGGCAGAGCTACTCTCAATTCCTTCATCCTCCAGCCTGGATGTTGCCCCAACCCAGGTGTAGGACCTAGCACTTGGCCTTGTTGAATCTTATGAGATTCATATGGGGCCACTTTTCCACCTTGTCCAGGTCCCTCTGGATAACAGCCCGTCCCCTCAGGCATGTCAACCACAGCACTCAACTTGGTGTCATCTGCAAACTTGCTGAGCGTACAGCTGACCTCACTGTCTATATAATTGATGAAGATATTAAGCAGCACCGGTCCCAGTATGGACCCCTGAGGGACAACATTCATCACTGATCTCCATCTGGACATTGAATAGTTGACCACTGTCCTCTGGATGCAACCATCCAACCAATTCTTCACACACTGAACAGTCCATCCATCAAATTCATCTCTCTCCAATTTAGAGACAAGGATGTTGTGGGGGACCACGCCAAAGGCCCCACAGAAGTCCAGTTGGATGACATTCACAGCTCGTCCTTGTCCACTGATGTAGTGACTCCATCATAGAAGGTCACTAGGTTGCCCTTGTCCGATGTCGGCTGACTCAAATCACATCACTATCCTCCATGTGTATTAACATAACTTCCAGGATGATTAGTGTTAGGCAGAGTGAGAAAGGAAAAAAAGTTAAAGAGCCATTGCTTTTATTTAGAAGTCATTCATTATGTGGACACTGTATTCTGCAAACAATAAAAATCTCAGCAGGGTAGTTTTAAACTGGTATCTGACCACTTGGGACTGTTTACTTCTACCTAGCTGTCCAGCTTGAAACCTGCTGGTTTTGAGCAGCAAAATGAACAGCTTCTTTGCCTCATTGCTTAAATCAACTCCAATGCACTCAGATGGTATCTCTTCTGATGCTCTACTATGCTTTAAGAAAGTTTTCTTTCTTTCCTTGACAGAAACTAACATTTTTAATGGTCGCAGTATATTCGTACAGTCTGATTAAGGTTAAATATTTGCCAGCACATACTGCCCTCACAGGGGAAATTGCCATGTCCAAACTTGAATTTAGTACCTAATTTGGTATGCAGTATAATTCTGTATATATGCTAGCACATGCCTAAATTGCAATTTTGTTTATGAATTACATGTAATATCTTCCCTGAGCTGGATATAAAGCAAATCTGCAGACAAAAATCTACTGGACTTCATTTTATTATGCACTTGCACTAATATAATAGGAAGTATAATTACATAATATCTCATCCACATCTGTGACAAGATACACATGAGTTGGCAAGCACCAACAGGCTTGACAATAGCAGTGATCTTTAGGGGCAGAGTGCAAGTGGCCAGGTCCTGCTGAAAAAGCAGTACTACGGAAGGCAGTCTTGTCTTTGAAAGACAGCAAAAGATCTTGGAGAAGCAAGAGGAGGCCCACAAACACTTTGTCAGTGAAGATTTTAGAACAGATTTTAGAAGGTATTATAGTGAAATTTTTAAAATATTGATTTGATTAATATAAGAATATTTGTTGGCATAAGAATAGCAGAATACCTTTAACAAATTGGAAAATCTACAGTTTGTGACTGTTAGTAGTACCACATAGATGGCACGTCCTACACATCTTTGTGCTTAATTTTGAATGCTGCAGAAGCATATACTTTTTCTAACAAAGTTATCCTGTACTTTTCATTTGAAATGCTGGTTCTGAGTAAATTTTGCATGAGTCACTTGGATTGTGATTAGGGTGGCTCTATGTTTTTTACACACAGGATCACAGAATCACAGAACATTAGGAGTTGGAAGGGACCTCGAAAAATCATCCAGTCCAACCCCTGCCAGAGCAGGATCACCTAGACTGTGTCACGCAGGAACACATCCAGGCGGGTCTTGAATGTGTCCAGAGAAGGAGACTCCACAACCTCTCAGGGCAGCCTGGGCCATGCTCTGTCATCCTCACAGTAAAAAAGTTTTTCCTCATGTTCATATGGAACCTCCTATGCTCCAGCTTGCACCCATTGCCCCTTGTCCTGTCATTGGCTATCACAGAGCAGAGCCTGGACCCTTCCTCCCGACACTCACCCTTTACAGATTTATAACCATGAATGAGGTCACCCCTCAGTCTCCTCTTCTCCAAGATAAAGAGACCCAGCTCCCTCAGCCACTCCTCAAAAGGGAGATGCTCCACTCCCTCCATCATCTTGGTGGCTCTGTGCTGGACTCTTTCAAGCAGTTCCCTGTCCTTCTTGAACTGAGGGGCCCAGAGCCGAACACAATATTCCAGATGAGGTCTCACCAGGGCAGAGTAGAGGGGGAGGAGAACCTCTCTCAACCTGCCAGCCACACCCCTTCCAATACACCCCAGGATGGCATTGGCCTTCTTGGCTGCAAGGGCACAGTGCTGGCTCATGGTCATTCTGCTGGCCACCAACACCTCCAGGTCCTTTTCTGCCTGGCAGCTCCAGCCACTCATCCCCAAGCCTGTAGCGCTGCATGGGGTTATTGCGACCGAAGTGCAGGACCTGGCACTTGGCCTTGCTGAAACTCATACAATTGGCCTCAGCCATTTCTTACAATTTTTTTAAGAATTCATTAGCTGTAGAATGTTTTCTCAAGTTACAAGACTTCATGTGTATCTAAATGTGCTATGGTTCAGTCAAAAAACACTACCACAGAGCAAACCACAGCAATCAAACTACATGATTAAAATTGTTCCTTTGTGTTCAAATCTGTAAAAAGGGTAATGAATTTGTAATAATATGGTGTTCTGACTGGACCTGAGTTGGCATAACTTGAATTTAGCAAAAGAGAAGACCTTACATACATCTTTAATTGGAACGGTGAGGTTATTGCTCACATCATGCACTTGCCTCAAGATAGTACACATAAATATTCTGTGAACATAAGATCTACATTGTATAGGGATGGAGTGTTGGATAGAACAATATCTTCTGTTTCAAAAGGATATAGGTGTTTAGTGTCATTATGATCAAGTGGAATCACAGTATAACAAGTTTTAACTTCTGTCTGTTATAATTTATTTCTTCTTTGGGCAGATGAACCCTGCCAATATTTATAACTATAGAGCTGTGTTGAAAAATTGGTTTGAAATGCACGGTTCTTCTAATACTTAAGAAAGTTTCAAATTTATTTTACTTTCTTTAGGCAAACATTCAGGAAAGTAGACAATATATTTACAGAGTAAAAGTCTAGTTTATGAAGCTTAGTACAAAAGTTGTTAGTTTGTTGGTTGGTTTTATTTTACGCTTCTGCCCTGCTGAGAAGCAAATTATTGCTAACTTCAAAAACTATAAGACAGACATTTTTCAAAATTTTTTGGTTTTGAGGAAAAAGGTGGAAGCATGTGTTTTGTGATTTGAAAATACAACAAATATGTTGTTAACCTTAGGTAGAAGTAATTTTGGGGCAAGAGACTGATGATAAGCAGGGTTTATAATAAAATGCATCTTTTTCACTTCTGCTTTTTTTGTTGGAAAAGGACACTAAATTTACACTTTTTCTATAGCATGTGAAATGAAACTCTTACGTGAAGTTATTAATTCAAATATTCCTTGGGTTTCTTTAGTGACCATCCATACTGTTAGAAGATACTTACCATATAAACAAAGAAAAACAAATGACAAATTATTTTCCAGACCACTAAAAATGTCAGCATAAGACAGTTTGCTGTTAACTTTCTCAAAATTTATGAAGCATGTATTGCCTTATCTGATTTGTTGAACTCTGCACTACCTATGAACTTTATCACAGGAAGGAATACAATATAACTTAATTCTTACATTCTATTCTCATTATAATTCCTGTATTACAAAACTTATCCATACTTCCATAAAACTACTATCTACTGTGGCTACAGTTAACAGAATAATATATTCGTTATAGCCTTTTGAAAGATTTGCTATATATATCTTCTGAGTCACTATGTTTGAGAAAATACTGTTATTATATTAGATACTTTTATTACCACCATTAGTAACATTCCCTTGAAAACTATCTGTAACACCTATTTTTCTTTATATTTCTCTGGGGCATTTGTTTTCTTATTACACTACACTTTACACTATATATATATATAGGCCGAATCCATGGGCTGAGGCCAACTGTAGAAGTTTCAACAAGGCCCAGTGCCGGGTCCTGCACT
>NW_010191673.1:3712-3944 GCF_000695765.1 Mesitornis unicolor | reverse complement strand
GAGCGAGTGGTTGCATGGTGTTTAGCTGCTTCCCGGGCTAAACCACGACAGTCATGAAAATTTCAGAATTTGAGAAGTTCAGAAAAAAGCCTAGGCTGCAGTGACCACAAAATGGTAGAGTTTAAGATCCTTAAGACAACAAAGTTGTTGTGCAGCAAGCTCACCACTTTGGACTTCCGGAGAGCAGACTTCAGTCTCTTCAGGGATCTGCTAGGCTATGTGACATTGTATA
>NW_010191673.1:2323-3252 GCF_000695765.1 Mesitornis unicolor | reverse complement strand
GGGGGCAGAGAAAAATGGGTGGAATAAGTTTCCAAAGCCGCTATCCATTATATTTGAAACATCATGGCAGTCTGGTGAAGTTGCTGCTGACTGGAAAAGGGGAAACATAACCCCCATTTTCAAAAAGGGTAAAAAGGAAGACCCAGGAAACTATCGGCCAGTCAGTCTCACCTCTGTGCGTGACAAGATCAGGGAGCAGATCCTCCTGAAGGCTTTTCTAAGGCACATGGAGAATGAAGACATGGTGACTGGTGGTAACCAACACGGCTTTACCAAGGGCAAATCATGCCTCACCAATTTGGTGACCTTTTATGATGGAGTTACAGCTTCAGTGGATAAGGGAAGACTAACTGACATCATCTACCTGGACATGTGCAAAGAGTTCAACACTGTCCCGCATGACATACTGGTCATGAAACTGGAGAAACATGGATCTGATGGTCGGACCACTCATTGGATAAGGAATTGTCTGGATGGTCGCACTCAGAGAGTTGCAGTCAACAGCTCAATGTCCAAATGTAGACCACAGTGATGAGTGGTGTTCCCCAGGGATCAGTACTGGGATCGGCACTATTTAACATCTTTGTCAGCGACATGGACAGTGGGATCAAGTGCATCCTCAGCAAGTGGAAGTAAGGGATGCCATCCAGAGGGACCTGGACAGGCTGGAGAGGTGGGCTCATGCCAACCTCATGAAGTTCAACAAGGTCAAGTGCGAGATCCTGCACCTGGGTAGGGGCAATCCCAAGCACAAATACAGGCAGAGTGAGAATGTATTGAGAGCAGTCCCAAGGAGAACGACTTGGGCATGTCGGTCAATGAAAAACTCAACATGAGCCGGCAATGTACGCTTGCAGCCCAGAAGGCTAACCACATCCTGGGCTGCATCAAAAGAATTGTGGCTAGCAGATCGCGGGGGGGGGCTCTGG
>NW_010191673.1:0-2258 GCF_000695765.1 Mesitornis unicolor | reverse complement strand
CGGGTCGAGAGGAAGGCCATGAAGATGATCACAGGGCTGGAGCACCTCCCCTATGAAGACCGACTGAGAGAGTTGGGGAAGAGAAGGCTCCAGAGGGACCTTATTGCAGTCTTTCACTTGCTGAAGGGGTCCTACAGGAAAGCTGGAGAGGGACTTTTTACAAGGGCAGGTAGCGATAGGATGACGGGGAATGGTTTTAAACTGGAAGAGGTTAGATTTAGACTAGATATTAGGAAGAAATTCTTTACTGTGAGGGCAGTGAGACACTGGAACAGGTTGCCCAGTGAAGTTGTGGACACCCCCTCCCTGGAAGTGTTCAAGGCCAGGTTGGACAGGGCTTTGAACAATCTGGTCTAGTGGGAGGTGTCCCTGTCCATGGCAGGGAGGTTGGACTAGATGATCTTTAAGGTCTCTTCCTGTCGTGGTAGGGATGGACAAAGCAACAAGACAACAAGCATTGGCGCAGCACAAAAAGCCTTTTTATTGTTTTACTTCCTCATCTATTTACACTCGCTGTCCCCAGATGTGTCTTCTTCTCATTGGTTCAAAGTTACTATGTTTCTTTTTATTGGATAATATTTTCACAGTTCATCACAACTCAGCACTTCCGCCAAAGGAACACATACTCCTCAGTTTGCTGTCAGCACTTTCGACAAACTTCTTTACCTTGTGGCTCTTCTTGTTCCTGTTTATTCTTTCAAGGGTAGACTGGAATCTTCTCAAGGTCAAAGTCACCCTGTCCAAGGGCCTCAGTCCAGCTGAGGTCCCCCACATCTTCCAACCTAAACCATTCTATGATTCTATGAAGTTGCATTAACCAAATTTCAAGTGAATTAAGGACTAGAGGTTTAGAAGAAAATATAACAAATACTTCAGGCACTACTAAAAAGTACAGACATGGGAGACTTGACAAAAGATCAGAAAGAAAGGAATAGCGACATTCAATATTGTTGAGAATGTCATGTTCAATTGCTACATCTGGTGTATCTGTAGGTGTCTATTATATTCATTTGTAGAACCAAAAGCTGAAATAAAAGCTATCCTCAATTGAAAAACATAAAAGACATGCATCCATCCAGAATAGAAGCAGACTCTACTGCATATTGTCCTGGGAGAAAGTTTGTGTATGCATGTACAGAGGGGAAAGTTCAACCCAGAATCAATCTGAAGAAGAAGGGCTGAATTAGCTAAAGGCATTTCTTTCAAACAAATGAATTTGTACCAAGAAACATAATTCCATCACCATTATTTTCTCATGAAAGTATAACTTACAAGAAAAGCCAAAAGATGTAGTAACATACCAAGAAAAGGGAGTGTTCATCTCTTGCCTTTTTTGACTCCAGGCTTTTCCTGACCCTCTCCCACCAAAAAAAAAAAGGATTAAAAATATTACTACATTTTCATAAGTGTTCTCTGAAGTATTCCAAAGGATGTTGTGAAACCATTTGAAATGCAATTTCATACCTGCAATCATCTATTTGCACTAGAAATTGTACTATATCTTGATGACCTTTCAACACAAGGAGTTCCATGGAAGGATTCTCTATTTGTTCTTTACCAATCGTCTGTATAGATGATTTCTAAAACTCATAAAAATAATTTTTAAAAAAAATCAAATTTATTTTGTATTGATATAATTATTTTCATTAGGTCTTTGCAATGTCTAACAATCTATAGATTTGTGTGAATGTATAGTTGTAATTGAAGTTAAATTAAGTTTCTGAAATATAATTCTGTCTTAATGAAAGTCATTAGAAAAGAGAATTTCTTATTTCAAGTAAATAATATCCTTCTATAGCATGTATTTCAAGCTATAATATAGCATTTTCTGTTTATAAAATATAAATGTTGTACTTCTTTAATCACAGATACACTAAGACGAAAACCCAGTTTAGTCATGATCTATTATGTAGAGCAAGCTTCATAACTCAGTTCGCCATACATTCAGTTTTTCATTAAATTACACATCTTCTGAGAGGTCTGTGAACTTCTCACAACTTTCATTTACTGTTCAATTTTAAAATCCTATATAAAGATTACATCTTTAAAATTAGTAAGAATAAATGCTGTTCTGTAATATATAAATCATCCATTGGGACTCTGTTCACAAAATACCAAAGCAAACAACTTGGAAAAACACAGAGAATGATTAATCATTTTATAGAACACCATTTTCAATTACCTCAGCTAGACTATTAATTAAAAGAACTATCAATCACTCAGAGCAAGCTGTGTCCTGGTTTGAGCTAAATAGAACT
>NW_010191672.1:0-8574 GCF_000695765.1 Mesitornis unicolor | reverse complement strand
AGTTTGTTGTGCAGCCATTGCCTAGCAACGGCGCCGCGCTCCGCAAAGGAGCTGAGCCCGGAGCGCTGCTGAGCTCGGAGCGTTGATTTCCCTGCCCCGTCGCCGCCCTCTTGGGTGGGAAGCAGCGCCCCACACCTGCCCCGAGGGGTTCGGTGCTTCCGGGGCTGCCTGAGGAGTGCTGCCCGGGAGGGAAGGAGGCAGGTTGGGTGATGAGGGTGGGTGCTGCAGGCCGGGGCCGGGAGAGAGACGCTTCCCCGAGCGGGCAGGCTTGGAGAAATAAACCTGATCTCCTGGAGGTTTTCCTAAATTAATGTCTGGTTTTGGAGCAGAGGGCCTGCTCTGGAAAAGTGGGTAAGTCTTATGGCAAGGGGAAGTAACTCACGAAACTTGCTGGTTCGTCGTTTTTGAGCGTTATTTGCCTTCACAATTACGAAAAAGTCGTTTTAGTCAGAGTGTACTAATTGTGACCGTCCAGACCCTGGGACTTTTTTGTGCCTTTTCAGATAAGAATTGGAAAGAAACGAAGGTGAAAAGTGCAGGCAGTGTGTTGCTGACAGCAGGAGCTTATTCTAAAGGCTATTTGCAGGGGTAGAGAAGTAGCCAGTCCTGGCTGTTAGGAGACCTTAGAAACTTTGGGTGAAACTTTGTCAAATATTTCTTAATGACAGAATTATGTGACCATACCATCTATAAGTACAGTTACTAAACATGACATACAGTTGCTTTTGTAAAGCACTTCCCTCCTTGCCACCCTTGCTGCAGTTCATGTGGGTGGGAATTGCCATTCTGCCAGTATTCCTGATGTTATTTTAATGTTATGGTGGCACAGGAGAGATGAAGTCTGTCTACTTTTATGTGCTGATTTTAAATTTTGTGCCCTGTTCTCCTAAACAAATAGGAGGGCAAGAAAAAGAAAGGAGTGCAGTAAACATTACTTTAGATGATAAAATAGATACGCAATACAGCTAGATATAATGCACGTGATACAATACGTATGCACATAGATGTTTTGAACATCTTGAATACAGAGACATGCATTATTAACTCTGTTTGGCCATAGAGCCAATAAAAATCTCACTTTCACACTTATTTTCTTGTGCTTTTTATTGCCTGGTGTATTTGCTTAAGTTGAAGTCTACCTAGCTGACTGTACTTATTCAGACTTGCTTTTCTGAAAACTTCCAGTTTAAAGAGGGAAAAAAGGTTATGAAAAACTAAATTCTCATTGAAAGTAAAAATATAGAAAGTATATTTTTTATGGGACACATTCAGACAGTAGTTGAGTATATTGTAGCAGTATTTTTAATGGAATTTCGCTTTGAATAACAATGTTTTGGGAATGCAAATACATTCAAGATTTAAAGATGTGGCAGCTAAAGGAAGAGCTGATAGATCTATGCTATCAAACATTTTTTAAAAATAATATTTACACAATATTCTGTTTTCCAAAAAACATGAAATATATATTGTTTGCACCTTGTAATTTTAGGGGCATATGGTTTATCCTTGGGTTTCCAAATGTGTGCAGCATGTTCTGACTTTCCCTCTTGCTCTGTGTATGAGCCCATGCAGCCATGTCTTCAAGCTTAGTTTTGAATGTGCTACTTTTACTAGTAATTGCAAGGGTGTAGAAATGCACAAAATCCATTCAGACACATTGCTAAACAGAAATTAGATTATTTTGTTTTGCATGGAAGTGGTTTTGTAGTGGCAGGCTTTACCTTGGTACGTTTGTGCATATGAAGCCAGTTTGAAGTTAGCGTTTCGCTCTGAGTTTAGTGCTGTCACCTGCGAGAGAGTTCACTGCGTAACTGGGGGCTGTGGTAGCACTCTTTTCAGATAGAAATGTGTTCTTTCTTTATTTTTGTTGTGATGAGTCATGATCTCTCCGATTAATGCAGTAGATGATAAAATTGATAAATATTCATTAAGATACTTGCTTCCATATTGATATATTTTCTGACCTTAGCAATGTATGCATCACATTCAAATTGTCAGTCACTTAGAATATTTAAGACATTTTCTCCCCCCCTTCTCTGTCAGTAGAATATACTCTTTTTGCTTATCTCATAGTTTGTGCATATTTTAAGAATATAAACTCAGACGGAAGAATGTAAGACATAAAGTGTCTAGCTATTTTCTAAGAGGCATTTGGCCACTTTTCCTGGCTATTTAGCTGCATTGAGGGTATGCTGAATCAACAGTGTTGCAGCATTAGTTGTCTTAGTGTTCTCCAAGGCCTGGAATTGTGAGCTTTCTTCACACCAGTTGAACTGCCTGTGTCGTTCAACTGTACCTGTTTTGTCTTTGGTTTTTTTACTATATTGCATGTTTACTAATATGATGGCAGTGCAGAATGCTAGAATATTCACTGTGTTCCTCACACTAGATAGAAAATATACTGCAAATATTCCTTCCCTTATACCATTTCTTAGAATGGGTTTGATGTCATGTCAATACAGTTTTTTGGAAAGAGTTCTAGTGTTTATAAATGTTGCTGTAAATAGAGGTAAGGAATAGAGATGTTACAGTCAGCTTTTGGAAAAGCTTCTCACAGTGCCTCCTTCTATGTGTGGTAGTTTTCCTCTTGGTTGGTGGGCAGCACTGGATAGGTGATGAGACTGACTTTCAGATTCTTTAGTATGAGAAGTTGTTTCACCCATTCAGAACAATTTTTTAATTATTCTTACGTAACCTAATAGGCTAAATAAAATTTATCAGTGCCTGGAAACTTGCCCTCTTTCAGATTTCTTTTATCCTTTATCAGGGTGCAAAACTAATGAGATTAAAGATTTAGGACAAATCAGATGCGAGAATTTATTTTTGGAATTGATTGTCCTGTATTACCACTAGGAATCGTAAATAGGTTGTCCTAGTTCTGCCTCCTCTGTAACCATATTATAATTTTATATTATGAGTCAAAAAATGGCACTTATGTATGAGAAAAAGTTTAAAGAAATACATTTGAGGAATATGTCAAGCAGATGTGTTCCTTAATTTAAGTTAGCTTGCAATTACTTTAATTAACTTGATGGAATTTTGACTTTTTTTTTCCTCTTCATCCTACTTCTAGTAAGCATTTATCTCAGTCTCTTGGGACACATTATTTTATGTTTACCTATGTAGTATCTTATTCTGCTGATCTTTGAGGTTCTTTTTTTGGTGGTTGTTTTTGTTTTAAATTCTTTGATCCTCTTCCTGAAAGTGTTTTCTGGTATACTTTTATCGCTGACCTGTTGTTTGCTTCAAACAGTCTGTGGGCTTTAGAAAGTTACTGAATTAGCCTCAATAAATTTGCAGTACGATCTGAGTTTAGAGACTGGGTGTGATGGGTTTGCTTAGGAACCTGCATAAGCAAACTATTGCTTAAGTTGTGTGGGTAGTAGTAGAGGATTTTTTTTTTCAATTTCCTGGTTTTTTAAAATGTGGAATATAACATATGAAATTTTCTATCTGTATGCTTGGTTTTGCAAAACTTCTTCTCCAGTGGAGCTGGTGAAAACATTGAGTGGAGATTAGGATGAGTAGGCTTGCATGCAGTCATTCTTTTTCTTACTGTCTGTCTTCTTTCCATGGTTACATAGTATGCAGCTTTGCAGTATTTTTAGTTATGATAAAACTGTTATAACAAAGAATATTCAAAGTCTGAGTATGTGCCTTGACTTCTATACAGTTCTATTGTCATGAATTTGATTCACTAATTTTTATTATGAGGTCTTCTAGGAGCTGCAGTATACAATAGATTGCACAAATAAAATTTCTGCTCTGAAGGGCTTTCAGTTAAATAGGCAAGATGTGCAACTAATGGAAGAGAGGTGAACAGCTGTTCCTCGGTCAAATGGAGAAAGAAACTTGAAATATTCAGAAACTTGGATATTATTTAACTATTGTCTTAAGCAACTGTAATTGAGCTTTAAATTTTTGAGCTTCTGATGTAGAGGCAATGTTCTGTGTCTTTTCTATAACCTTAGAAATGATGGAAGATGTTTTAGACAAATTTATTGAAGATCGGAAGGCCAAGCTGGCACAAGATAAAGCAGAACTTGAAAATGACCCACCTTGCCTGGAAATGAGGGTAAGAATATTAAATAGTTTTCCTGAATTTAAACACTTCTGTTGCTAGAGTCTTGATTTAAGCTTGCTTTTACTTGTGCTCTTAAAACTGTATTAGTTGTTAAAGTACATATTGAAGATTTATCTATTCAAAGTAATTTCTAACTTAAGTGCTTTTTGTCTTTATTTATGTAGATTTAAAGAAACCTGTTTGCCACCAGGCATAAACAGTAACATTTGTATTTTACAAGTGGTAGATGGTTGTCATTGTTCCTTCCCTGCCCCCTAGGGAAGCTGACCAGCAGGGATCTGCTCTCTGCCCGCTCCAGAGCATGGGTGTTGGGATGGGGATGGAAGGTATAAATAGCCTCAAAATTTCTATTAGGATATATAAAAGGCAAATTACTTAATACAGTCAATTAAACAAAATCTGTTTGTATCACAATTTTCCTATTAGAGATTTTAGTACCTAATTCTGTAGCTATAAAGATTTTATAATTTGCAGATCACCATTAAGTTGCTCAATAGTGCCAGTACCTGGCAAAAAGCTCTATCTAAGTAATTCAAGCTAGTTAAGTGTTATGGCAACTCAATAAAGTCCTCAGTAAAAAAAGGAGTTTTGATTTGTCTGTTGTTTGACTTACAAAACCCCAAACAGCAAGTACAATATTCAGTTTTCACTCCTTTTTTGATTCATGAGAAGGTGATGAGAATTCATCTTTCCCCTTCTGTGGGTAATAGAAGTAATTTTACCTGGTTATAATAATCCTCTCCAGAAAGCTTTATTAATTCACTTCAGAAAGTTAATTCTTAGGGAGCTGTGAGGAGTTTGGCTTCCTTTATTTTTGCCTCCTCTGCTCAGAGCAAGTTAAAGAGAGAGAGTATATTTGCAGTTTGTACTTTGATAAAATCCTAAACTGTGTGGTAAAAGTGTAGTTACAGGGAATGGGTGTGTTAAACTTGGCCTGTAATACCTGGTGATTCTTTCATAGTTTCAAGCAGGGTACAGTATGTCAAATCAGCCTCCATAAAAAATCAGAGGATCTGTATGAACTATGAAACAGTTGTGGATTATGATGTGTTTTATGACATAAATCGCAATATATATTGTCAGCATATTTAATGACATGAAATATATTGACTATATTGAAATATATTGAACTACTAATTCCTATGTTGTTGAGGAGAGCTATTTTTTGGGTAGTACTAGTGAAATGTATAACTTGCTTGATCTGTTAATCCAGCATCGCTTTTAATAGCTCTATTCTCCAGTGCTAATGATTGTGCTAATAATGTTGTTCTTTTATGTGATATTTCTTTTACCTTGCGATGCATCAAAGCGTTTTGTTTTGTTTTCAGAATAAAGAATCGGAGAAGCTTTCTGAGACTAGCAAAACGATGATCTCCATGGCTAAAGAAAATATACCTCCAAATAGTCAAAAGAACTATCCTTTAGGTATAGTATATTTTTAATAGATCTTGTAGATTTAATTACCTTTGAGAATTTTTGAAGGGAATTGCTGCTGTGATTTTTAATTAGGAGATTAACATTATAATTCAAGTGGATAGCAATTTTTCAGTCTTCCAAATGTCTTGGGATTGTGTGGATTTTTTTTCAGTTATGCTTATTTTTGAATAAGAAAAATATGTCTAGCACTTTCTTCTTTTAGCGGTAGCTCCATTAAAGAAAAAAAACAACCCCAAACCAAAAAGCTGCTTGTCAGTCCTTGATAGATGATCTGTCCTTTCCTGTTGTATTTGGGTGAAGAAAAAGCTTTGGAAGTCCATCTTTCATCTGGACTTTACTGCAAAAGGATACGTTCCCTGTACTTTGTGCCAGGGAAGTGAGGATGGCTTTTCTTTCAGCCTCTGTGCTTAGGAGTCCTAGTCCTACTTGGCCAAAATGCACACAGTTAAACTATTTTTTCTAATAAATGCTAAGTGTCTTTTTAATTTATAGGCATAGAGTACTAAACTGATTGTATTGCTTTTGTAGTTTTGTTCTAATGTAGTAATTTATTACACAAGGAAAAAAACAACCGCTTAGTTTTGGTTGAAGTCTTAAGCAGCTGAAGTGGTTAGATTTGTTTTGCTATGACTATCGGTTTAATCATCGTGAAAAAGAAAGTATATCTTTTATTCTGACAGAAGAATTCAGGCACATTGTGCATGAAATTAGGATGAATGTTTGTTAACTGGAGTATTTTTTCCCTACTAGGAAGTAAAGTAAGTAAAGTACTTTCCTAAAGTAAGTTTTTTAAGTAGGTAGTTTTCAAATATCTCCTAAATCACTACCCATAATTGTTATTTTGGTGCTTTTCTGGTGGCTTAAAAAAGGTCTTCTGTGATAAAATTAACTTTAACCTTCTTTTGTTTGAATACTTCACATATTTGAATCAAAGCACTTGATTCTTACTGAATTTTTTCTGTACTGACTTCTGTCCTGTGAGTTGCTTTTGATTTTTTTTTCTTGGTTTCCTATAGTTAATCCAACAATAATTTCATATGAAAATAAAAGGCAAGAGGAAGTAGCTGAAACAAACCTTTTTCTGTATTCTGTTCTTCTTTACGCTTACCCCTTTTGCGAGGTTTGAGATGGTACACTGTTTTTTGATAGAACTCGCCCTTACTTTCCTCCTAATTTTGCACATAAGGTAACTTGCAGTTTGGAGAAGAAGCTCCCATGCAATTTTTGGTTAGTAGTTGAACTCTGCAAGCTCTTTCAGAATAGCAGATGACATATTTAATCAGGTATTAGGTCCTTTGGTTCTGCGCAACAGCGGGCTGGCTCCTGTTTCCGCTCATGAAGATAAGATTCTGACTTAGCTGAAACTATCTCAAGCCAAGCCAGCTAAGTGTATTTTTACTAAGTATATTCAACTTCTTATCTGTTTCTGTAGCAGAGTGATTCCCAAGTTAGCAATTTTCAGTGATTATATGATGTCATTTTACTGACACCTATTAATGCCTAAAGCATTTAAAATACTGGAATCAAAGTACCATGCAATAAATTGGAACTGATGTAAGAGTAAATCTTGAATGATCCTCTGTTCTCGCTTACTCCTTCCTATTCCTTTTACATAGAGCACAAGATGTAGAAATATTTTCAGAGAAATAATAGAAAATGAAAAAACAAGTCAAAACAAAACCCTGTAACAGTTGCAGTCTATATCTCATGTGATTTTGTGGAATTCACTAGCTCTCTGTGGAGAGTCGTGAAAGTAGCTGCAGAGGTGGGCTTCTGGGGCACAGGATATTTCTTATAAAGTACTTGAAAATATTTTTGGGGGACATCAAACAATTTGCATAGCATTATACTTTAAGAGCATTATATTGTTATGAGACCTGACGGTAATCTTGGAAAAGTACTAAATGTTTGTTTTGGGTCTACTACAATTAAAAACATTGAGGTGGAAGAAAGAATTATTACTATTAATGTTATTATCATAATTTGGTCAGATTCCTTCTAGCTGTGTGGAAGCCAAAGTGCTTTTCATGTGCTTCATTCTAAACGTATCTTGTTGCTTTCTATTGGGTTGGCCAAAAAGTAATTGTGTTTTTTTTAGTAGATGGACATACATGTCTTGAAATGTATCTAACTTCATTTTAAACTGCAAATTCATTATGTAACTTGACAGCTGACAGTTCAAGCTTGTTTTAGAAAAAGAAAGGGCATAATTTTGTTAAGTTATTTATTTGGTGTCAATTTCAAAGTGGAAAACCAAAAGGAACATATTTGTCGTATTTTGCTGCATTACTTCAGAAAAGAAAAAAACGCCGTGCAAGCTCATAAAAAGTTATGTGATGTGTATGGTGAAGATGCTTTAAGACTAAGGCAGTGTCAGAATTGGTTTGCTACATTTTGGTCCAGAGATTTTGATGATGCACCACGCTCAGGAAGGCCAATCGAAGTTGATAACAACAAAATAAAGGTATTGATTGACTTCAATTGGCATTTAACAACATGAGAGATTTCTGGTTATCTTAACATATTGAAATTGAGCATTGTATCCAAGTTGTTTTAAATGGGTTTTGTTAGGAAGCTCGATATTTGGGTACCACATGAGCTCAAAGAATTTACTCTCACTGTGTTCTCTCTTGAAACGAAAATGTGAGGGAAATTATCCATTTTTGAAATGTATGATAACAGGCGATGACAAATGGATCATCTACAACAATGACTAATGAAAAAGATCATGGAGCAAGCGTGATGAACCACCTCAAAGCACTTCAAAAGCAGATACTCACCAAAGGAAGGTGATGCTTTCAATCTGGTGGGATTTCAAAGATATTGTGTGTTTCGCATTGTTTCCAAGGAACCAAACCACTAATTTGGATGTGTTCTGTCATCAACTGGATAAATTAAATGATGCCATCAGACAGAAGTGTCTAGAATTGGTGAATCACAAAGGTGTTGTGTTTCTCCATGATCACACTAGACCGCGTACAAGTTTGGTCACTCAACAAAAGTTGTTGCAGCTTGGATGGGTCGTGTTACCACATCCACCATATTCACCAGAC
>NW_010191671.1:0-698 GCF_000695765.1 Mesitornis unicolor | reverse complement strand
AATAGTCGCAAAAATGGAAGTAAAACAAGAATGACAGCAAAAAAAGCCTAAAAAGCTAAAATAGCTCAAATAACAAAGAGAAAAAGCAGAACTGAGTTCTTGAGTCTAGAAGAATTTGAACTCACACAATATGTAGCAAAACCTCCAATATCAGTCAGAAACGCCGAAATACTGAAAAAGATTCTTTTTAAAGTGCTGAAGCCGAAAAGCAGCAGATAAGGAAAGAAAATCTTAAATTTTCTCAAAAGAGAAGGAAAAGCAGGGATAATATACTTAAGCGCATAAAAAGCAGTAAAAGTTCAAATGAAAGAGAAAAACAACATACACAGCACTTATGCTTACAAACTCCAAAACTGTCACTATATCTAGAAAAACCTCCAATATCAGCCAGAAAAGCCAAAAATGGTGAAAAAGTTTCTTTTACATTGTGTTAAATTCAGAAATAGCTGACCTGTCAAGAAACGTTTCATTTGTCCTAAAAATGATGAAACTACGAGAATATACCTCTTAAACGCCTAAATAAGCTGAAAAAGTTCAAATTAAGGAGAAAAACACAAAACTCAGCACTTGTGCCTGCAAACTTTTAAATTGCTTATATATTCATCAGAAACTCCAATATCAGACAAGAAAGCCAAAATAGGTGAAAATATGCCTTATTTAAAGTGTAAAATTTGTAGCCCCACAAAGCTTTTGGCTCT
>NW_010191670.1:5378-23317 GCF_000695765.1 Mesitornis unicolor | reverse complement strand
GGCTGGAGGGATGGGAGCTGGGGGTGGCAGGGTAGGAGTAGGCTGGCTGCGAAGGTGGCTCCTCCATCTTTTGGATCACCTCAGCTTTGAGCACGGACACGGGTGAGGCCCTGGGAGAGAGGGGAGGTGGACTCACAGCCTTGCTGTAGGACGTGGAGGCGCTGGGAGACAGCACAGGTGGTTTGCGGTGCACCAGTCCCGGGGCAGAGGAGGAAAGGCCTGATTTGGCACTGTCCAGGCTCCGTTTCGTCACCTTCTCTTCCATATCTGCACGCTGCTCGTTCGCCTTCAACCTCTCCTACAAGAAGAACAGAGCAAAACTCAGCATAACATCTCTGCCTGCTCCTGGAGAGTGCACACCTACCACCAACCAAAACATGGCCTCACCAAATATGCACTGCAATGAAACACACATTCCCCAGTGCAAGACCATTTTAAGGCCAATCTGATGGAAGGTGACACTGATCTGCAATAGCTTTCTTCACAAATTCCCAGCTCCAGGAATCATATGAAGGGTATCTCAGCTTTTACTTGCAAGCAAAGCAAATCATCTCTATTTCTAAGTCTCCAGCCTAGCAAGCACACATCTAACATAAGGCTGAAAACCAGATGGCCACTATTAAAACTAAATGGGTGTAAAGCATTCAAATGAAAGCTCACAACTTCCAAAATCATTTGGTGATGGGAGATGGCTCCAGGACCCAGGTTGACTGCTGTCAGTATTGCAACTGCTTCTCTGAGCCTCTCAGAGGTTTGTTTGGAGGTGACATGGGAAGAAACCACTCAAGTAAACAGAGACATCCCTGGGGAAGGCATCAAGGTTGTGCTGCTGCTGGGAAGCTCTCCTGACAGCGCTGCTCAACAGCTCTGCACCAAACCCCTTCAAAACCCACCCCAATGATGCACTGAATGCCTCGTACCCCAGGGACCAGGGCAGGATCACTCCACGCATCTGCAGCCTTCAGACCTCGCAACACCACCACAGCTGCTTTTCCCACTTCAACACCCCAAAACTTCAGGCTCATTTCACATCCCAAGCAAGAAGCTCCTGTAAAACGTACCACGAGCTGGGCGCTTCTCTGCAGCTCCATGGCATGGGCCGCTTGCTGCTGCAGGATGTAGAGCTCATGCTGCCGCAGCAGCTGCTGATGCGAGAGGAGCTGGAGCTGGTGAGCGTGCTGGAGGGAGCTCCTGGTCGGGGGGTACATGGCGGGCCACAGCGGGGGCGCTCGGTCCATCAGCTCCGCTGGGGAACGAGCAGAGATGCAGTCAGGGAGGATGGGGATGGTTGGTTGAGGATTCAGGGCAACTGTCTCTACCCCAGTCGCAGGGCGTGGGGGACGCCAAACATCTGGTGGTGTGGAAATTGCAACCAGAAAGGCAGAGGGGAAAGGGGGCTGTCTTCTCCTCGGCAGCCCCACTCCCACCATTCCATGGGTCCTGGGGGTGTCTGACTCACTCTGCTCTCTACACGCCCCTGGTTTGACTGTTCTTGGCTGAGCCCATGACCAAGGACCCAAAGTCTACGGGGTCTTGCAAGGGATGAGGAGCCACTGCTGAAGATTTCACACTTCCACCTCTACAACACACCTAACAAGAGGCCAGCTGAGGGCCACCCTAGAGCTGAGGCTGCTGGTCCTCAGGGGTACGTATGCTCCTATCTAGCCCCATCCAAAGCCTGTTTCCTCCATAGCTGTCAAAACGTGGTCCTCAGCACACGCTCACGTCCTTACCGAAGTGTGGCAAGTGCTCGCTGGGGATCACAACAAGCTGCCCAGACTGCGGGTCTCTGGCAAACTGGTAAGCAGAAGGGAGAGCTCCCCCCATGGCAGGAGGGAAGCCTGGAGTCATGCCCTGGTGCAGAGAAGGGTGACCAAGTCCTGGAAGAAGAAACACCACAGTCACAACTCAAGGGATGCAGGCAGCTCCTACTCATGCAAGAAGTCATCTACCATTTGATTGCTCCAAAATACCACCTTCCCCTTCCCCTGTGATCAGACCCTGGACTGCATTGGCATGAACACATGGACACATGGACATACGGCTCATTCCCCAGGGCACTCACCATAGGGATGGCCAGCCAGCCACATGGAGGGGCTCCCGGTCCTGGGGAGCCAGGGGTGCGCTGCCAAGTGTGAAGCCGGATCTGCAGACCAGCGCCCGGAGCCCGTCAAGGCTGGGCCTCCTGTCACCATCAGGTTGGAGTTCAAACCATTTGTGGCGCAGCCAGAAGGATGGATCCGGGCAAAATCTGCCAGCTCCTTGCTCTCTCTGCTCATGGGGGAGGTAAAAGAGAGAGTCAGAGAGGGCTCGAGTGCTGCAGGTATGGCTGGGCGAGCCCAGGGGTATGGACCAGTCTGCAGAATGATCACATCTGCAAACCAGGGTCAGGCACTCAAGGAAAGCTGTGATGGAGGTGAACCAACATTCATGGTCCACAATAAAACACCCCATCTCTCTATCCCTTTGGAGCAGGCATGGATCTGCAGCAGTCTATTAGGATTGCTCTGCTACAGATTCAGGATCTCCTCTGGTGCCAGCAGCTCCACCAGGATGGATGCAACCCTGTCCTCCTCCAGATAGGTTGTCCCCAAGCACGACTGGTGCCACTGTGTCCCCCTCCAACCCTCACCTGAGCAGCTTCTCCTGGTCCCGCTCCAAGCGCCCTGCCAGGAGGTGGCTGTCCCGGTGGCGGCTCCTCTCATCCCCGCAATCATCTTCTGAGCGTCCGTGCCCTAAGAGACAACCCAGCACCATCAGACACAAGAAATCATCTGGGGAAAGCTGACCCCTCTCCTCTGGGCATGGAGAGGCCGTACCCTGGGAGCCAGCACACTCAGATGCCACTGTCCCCAAGACTGTATCAGGTTCAAGTGATAGAGGACAGGGCAAGGCTGTCTGTGTGATCAAGATGTTCTCACTCAGGTGGTCCTGGTAGTACCCAGGTGGATGTGGTTGAGGTCCGGGCCTTCGAGCCGTCAAGTGACCCACTCACCAAGTCAGGCGGTGTCCCAGGACAGGACAGCCACCAGCCTGGGAGCAGCACAGCCAACGGGACCAATTTTGCAGAAGGACAGTGGCAAACTTCCAATCTCAGAAAGAGACAAGGCCCAGCTAAATCCCCACATCAAATCACGCTGTCCTGCTTAGCACATCTCAGAGGGGTGGATTTTATCTCTGCACCTTCTGAAGCACCTTCTGCTCTTGTAGAATCAATCACAGAATCCTTATGGTTGGAAAAGGCCTTTAAGATCATCAAGTCCAACCGTTATCTAACTCTGCCATGCCCACTTCTAAACCGTGTCCCTGAGCACCGTATCTAGATGGCTTTTCAATACATCCATGGATGGTGATTCAACCACTTTCCTAGGCAGCCTGTGCCAGCCTTGATAACCCTATCAGTGCAGGAGTTTCTCCTAATGTCTAACCTAAACCTCCTCTGGCCTAACTTCACACCATTTCCTCTCGTCCTATCAGTTGTAGCTTGTGAGAAGAGACCCACACCCACCTCTCTACACCCTCCTTTCAGGAGTTGTAGAGAGCAATAAGGTCTCCCCTCCGCCTCCTTCTCTGCAGACTAAACAACCCCAAATCCCTCAGCCTCTCCTCATAAGGCACTTCCTCAGCTTTCAGCCCTTCTCTGGACCCTCTCCAGCACCTCAATGTCTTTCTTATATTGCAGAGCCTAAAACTGAACACAGTATTCAAAGTGTGGCCTCACCAGTGCCCAGTACAGTCAGACAATCACTTCCCTGGTCCTGTTGGCCACACTATCCCTGATGCAAGCCAGGATGCTCTTGGCCACCTGGGCACCCTGCTGCAAACCAGTCTGGGAACACTGGGTATGCTCTGAAGCCCCTACAGACCCTCACAAAACCAGTGCTGCACTAATTCAACCCATTAACAGGAATCTGCATCTCCCCCCCGAGCCACGCAACAAGAAAGGGTCTGGCGAGGCAGGGGCACATATGGTAGATGAGGGCGAGTGTCCAAAAAGTGGGGGGTTGGATGTTTGGCTGGAGAAACGTCCAGAATCAGACCAGCTCTTGCAAATACAGCCTGGCACGGCAGCAGCTGCGTCTGCGAGAGATTAGGGAGCACCTTCACAGGAGCAAACAGCAGCTCCCCTCCAGCCCTGCCACGACCAGGCATTGGAGCCACCCTTCCCTTATTTTACCCAAGGTCTTCACTCCAGTTGCCTGATTTTAGGCTGGCTTTTCCTACATTTTCCCTAGTTTCTTCCTTGCACATGCATTTTTCCAATGGGACCAGGTTTGCTCCCGCTCAGCTCCCGGTGCGATGCTCTGCACCCCACAGGGCTCAGCAGCACAGCACAGCCTCGCACGGCTGCACCCCGGCTCCCAGCAGCCCTTCCCAGGGTCGTCGCTCTCCCATTTGGATAAGGTTTGGCACACGGGAAAGCATCTCGGAGCATCCAGTCTATTCTGCTGACAGGCCGTCTCTTCAAGGAGGGCTCCGCTGTGTATTTCCACAAACCTGGACAGCCTGTGGGTTTTGTTGCTGTCAAGCCTCCAACTCCCTCAGCTTTTACTGTCAGAAGGAATCCAGGAACGAGACAACATCTCTCCTGGCTCCTCTCCCCAAGGCTCCTTCCACGGGCTTCAGGCAGAAAGCAAGGATGCTTTAAAACCCAGCACACGCCTCTCCCTCCCAAAGGACTCTCCAGGGTCACCCCCTTTCCCTCGCAGCCTCCCAGGACCCTGCGTGCACCCTCCTCGATGCCCCGTGCAGCCTCCGTTGCTCTCAGAGCCCCTTTTTCCTATTTATTTTCCCCAAGTGATGCCCAACAGCCTCCTCTGCACCAGCAACATGGAGCAAGCCCTTGGTGAACTCACAGCCTCCCTCCCCTCCTTGGCACAAGGTGAGCCGCCCCCCTTCTCCAGCCTTTTATTAGAAACACATTATTTTGTTATTTTACCTCCGCTCCTCCCTCTCCCATCCGCACCACTTGCGCTCCGTTATTTATAGACAGGTTTATCATCTTTTTCTCATTCCCCCATCCAAACACAGGCGCTTTCGTACCCATCTCATTCCCGCCTAGCCCCTACCCCACCAAGAGGACGGTCCCTTTTCTGTACAGACCGACGATTGTCCGGACAGTGAATGATCATTTTGTCTATATATACGAACATGACGCACGGGCCGCATAGAAAAATTCAATCAGTTATGCACAGAGGAAAGGCTTAGGTCCGTTTCCTTGACAACCAATGCCCGGCACTAAATACTTGCATTTTACTTGCCAAATACTACAGATTAGCCAACTAAAGCCTGCTTTCTCCTTCTTAAAAGGTCTAAACATTCAAGCACCGTCCACTCAGCGCAAGCAAGCTAATGTTATTAGACGAATATCTCCTGGCACACAAAGGGGGGGCAGCATTTGGGGGGCGAGAGGAGGAGAAAAGCAGACTTGTTTTCTGTCTGAAAGCCAACCGCATCGCTTAGCAACGAGCCCGGAGGCCTGCCAGAATTCAGCCCTTGTTTGCAGCCTTTTAGTTCGACTCAGTAAATTACATTTAACGCAAGCTGGGAGGGTCTGGGACGGTTGAACGGCTGAACAAACAGCTCCCTGTGCTGCCCACGAGGTCCTCGGTCGGCTCCCGCCTGGCGTGGGGAGGGTGACGGCAGGCGATGGGAACGGGGAGAGGGGTTGCTGGTCGGGAGAAACCGCTGAGGCTTGGGAGAGGGGGGAGAAGGCAGAAAAATGGGGAAAGAAAAGGCTAAAAATGGAAACTCGACCATTGCTCACTGGCCGTTTGCTTTGGCATCAGCTCCTTGCCTCAAGAGAGCCAAAACAATGAGGCTAAAACACCAGCGCAGAGCTGGATGAAGGGGTTTCTCTGTCACTCCACTCACTAACAGGAATCAAAGACGTGGAGAAGGGTTGTCCTCAGAGGTAGACAGAGGGGATGGCAGGGGGGAAAGGGGACTCCCTCTTCCCTGCTCCTTGCCGTGGTCTACAACGCATCCTCGGCTGGGAACAGGAGGCAAAGACAGCTGAGGATGCCAAAACCAGCTCACACCACACAGCCTGCACTGGGTGGGTGCTCACCCCACAGGGAAGCCCCACTACGGGTCTAGGGAACCCACCTTTGATGCTGCTGAGGGACAGCGAGCGGTCCCGGTCTGCCAAGCTGGGCCCCAGTTTGCTGCTGCTGCTGCTGCTGCTGTTGTCCTTCTGCCGGGCCACGGCCACGGCGATGCCGACGGGCAAGTGCCTTACCTCCACCTCGCCCTGGGAGCCGATGCTCTCGCGGCCAAAGGATTTGGCACTCTCGGGTCTCTCGGGGTCCCTCTTCAGCTGCTTCGCTGGCTGCTGTGACAGCAGCTGCTGCACTTTGGAGGCGCCCAGCTGCGAAGAGTCCAACTTCATGTTGCCCAAGCCCCCGAAGGGGCTCTTCTTGCCGCAGCTCTGCCGGGACGTGGTCTCCTTGGCGAAGCTGCCGCTGTATTTGATGAGGCTCTGCATGGCCGACCCTTCCCCGTGGGACGCGGGGTGGAGGACGTCGGCAGCGCCCCGCGAGCCCACCACCGAGGACCGTGGCAAGCCACTGGGGTCCAGGTAGACCTTCTTGGCTTCCTCCTCCGCCCGGGTGACGTGGTTGTGCTGCGCGGCCAGCACCGCCATCTGCGTGGTGGCAAAGTTGCCCATCTCGAAGGGCTTCCACTTCTGCTCGGGCGGTTTCAACTGCCCATGGTCCAGGTGCTGCCGGGACGAGTCCAAAGTGCCGTAGACCTTTGCCGCCTCTTTGGAGCTGGAGCGCTGGAAGCGGTCCCGCTCGCAGGGGCGATGCTCTGCCTCCGGACTCGGCTTCAGCAAGTCCTTAGAGGCCAGGAACTCCCTGCTCTCCGGAGAGCCCAGCCCAGGCCGGTTAAGGAAGGGCTCCGAAGCGATCTGTCTCTTCAGCGCCATGGAGTTGGCCCTGATCACTGAGCCCTTCTCCCTCAGGGCCTCCATCCTTTTGGCATCGCTGTGGCAAGAAAAGTCCTGGGACAAGAGCGTGCGGGAGGGGTCCGCGAGGCACCGCTCTGTGGGCGACTGCAGCACCCCCACCTTGCCGAGGTCCTTGTCCTTCGCCTTGTTGTCGCGGGCCTGCGAGGCGATTTGGATGGGCCCGCTCCTCTCGTCGTAGGCCTCGACCGAAGGCACGAAGGTGGGGGCGATGACTTTGTGCTCCCTCCCCAGCTCCTTGGCCGGCGGGAAGATGGTGTACATGCTGGAATGGACGGGCTGCGGAGGGAATGTGGTGGCCGGCGTCATCTTCCCCGGCTGCGAGGGATGCGGGGACGGGCAGCTGCAGGAGACGTGCAAAGTGCCCACAGAGGCCAGGAGGGGCTCTCCCCGCTTCAGCCGCTCAGCATGGGCGTGCGCAGAAGGCCTCATGTTCTCGTCGTGCCGAGCGGGGTCCTTGGCACAGCGGTCCTGCTCGGCACCCAGGACCTTCAGCATGGGGTCCCCGCCGCCGTTGCAGTTGCTGAGGGAAGAGCTCTGCAGTGGGTTCTTGGATTTGGGTTCCCCACCGCCCACACCCCGATTTGGCATGTGCTCGGCCAGGAACGGCGAGAGACGCTCGCCGACCTTCACCGCCTTCTCCACCACGCTCACTTTCCGGTCGCTGTCGGGCTTGGTGTCCTGCGTGAGGTCTACCACGCTGCGGGGCCGGGGCTCCTCCTTCGGCTTGCCCTCCTTCTTGGCAAAGGGCAGGGAGAGATCGCTCCGGCACGGCCGCTCCTTCCCCCCAGGGTCCTTCAGGCTTTCTTTCGAGCTCTTGTGCAGCTGCCCGAGGTCCTTCTCCCGCAGCAGAGTGCTCGGCGTGTGGCTGCCCGTGGTCCTCGAGAGGGGAGGCTGTGGGTGCAGTGCGGACTGGCCCGCATGGCCAGACAGGTAGAACCCATCTGCAGAGCAAAAGCAAACAAAATTACTATGGGCCTCCAACCCCTAACACAGAGACAAGTGAGAGGTGGTAAATCAGGAGGAAAGAGGCTTCAAGGATGTCTCGGATGTGGCCAGGAAGGACCAAAGCACAGGAGATGCAGGACAGCCCTGTCTGATGCACGCTGAGCTTTGTCTGGGTACTTCAAGGAGGGATCTGCCCAGGTTCCCCACAGCACAGCCGCATCTTAAGACCAGAAAACATCCCTGGATGATAACCCCAGGGCGTTCCTGCTCTTCACCCTGCACATCCCAGCACCCAACCAAGCCCCAAGGACAGGGTGAGCACCCAAGGGAAGAGCAAGCAGGGACCCGGCCTCACCTTTCTGCGACTCGAAGAGGCTGTGCTGACCCAGCTGGGCCAGGAGCGGGCTGCCGGCGCTGGGGGGCTCGAGGTGGCTCAGGGGAATGTACGACGGGTAGAGCCCGTTAGGCAGATGGGAAAAGCCTGCGGAAAACGGGAAACAGAAGAGGGAAAAACATGTTTCAGCCCAAGCCGCACGCCGCCTTGGAAGCGGCCCCGCGGGAGCACAGACTGTTGTGGCTGGGGGGGCCCCCCCCCGCCGCTTTTTTTTTGAGGACGCGTGCGGTGGCATGCACAGCCCACGGTGGGGTGGCCCAGCACTGGGTACGGGTTTTGGGGAAAGCACGAGAGCATCCTCCTCAGCAACAGAAGCAAAGCATCATTTTGTGTAGCCAAACCCAGTATCTCACCCCAGAGGAAGGGAAAACAGAGCGGAAAACCTGCTGCCCATGCACAAGCTGATACAAAAGCAGCGTGTCCCCAAGGCCCTGCTGCCAGCGGTCTGAATTATGGCCAGGACACTGGGGCCTGGTCCAAGAATGGGCCCCTCAGCAACGTCCTCATGCAAATAATCAGCAGCAGCATTTCATCAGTGAATGCAATCACCGTAATAGCTGTAATAACACCAGCTCTTGGCTACAGGCAGCAATTCCTCTGCAACGCTGCCACCAAACGGCACCCGCGCAATACTACAAACCCCAACACTCTGCGAGAACCAGCTTCCCAGTTGGTGTCATCGTTTAAAAACCAATTAAAAGCCATCAGAAGAGTGTGAAGGAGCCAGCCAAGCCTTCTGCAACGCTCCTCCCTTTCCCTCAGACCCCATTAGCAACCAACCTCCCCAAAATTACATGATCCCACTGAAAGCAACCAGGCAATGAGTTTGTCAAGAGTCCAGCATCCAACTGGATCAAAACAACATCACACCAAAACCCAACAGAGAAGTTCAGTCCCCAGAGCTGCACGTGGAGCACCATCTGCGAGCGCTAGTCAATATTTCACATTATTTAGACAGCCGGGATCTCTTTCGCATACATGTTTGCACCCCGGCACATGTGCTTCACCGACGCGGTGCTCCGCACAGCTCCTGGCCCGCATCCATCGTCTGGCATCACCCACAAACACCACCCCTGCAGTCGCAGGACCAGGGGAGCTGCCGGGACCACCAGGTTCAATGCCCGTTCCCAGCAGGTACAATTTGCCATTTAATCTTGTGCGCGACACTGTAAAAGCACCGAGGTGCACACACACACATCCACACCTCTCCTTGGTAACTCCGAAAATATTCATGCCGGAGCATTTCCAAACATATTTTCTTATTCCAGGGCTGGGTAACACCCAGGGGCAGCTACTCCAGCTCAGCTGTGAGCAGCTCCACTACACAGCACGTTTGCCTCGGCCACACCGCTCCAGCATGGCACCACTTGGGCACGGCTGGGTTGGAGAAGAGGAGCATCTGGAGCGGGAGCCACACATTTCCGAGAGAACCCGAGTCCCATCTGGCACAGCACATGGCTGCGGCGTGGCAAACCCCCTGGTGCGCCCTGTGCCACACCAGCCTGGCCCCAGACATCCCCACGTGAGCCCCTTCTCCCAGCCCGAGGTGACAGCGCCAGCACAGAGACGGCTGTGAGACACATCCCACGCTGCAGCCGCCGCCGTGCACACATGTCCATGGCACATCCCCGTGTGCACATGGTGCAAGGACATGAAGCCACCTGCAGAGCTGCAGGGTGGGGACACGATCCAGCCCTGCCATCCAGCCCAGAGACACCCGCACACAGCTGAAGTTACTGGTATCCGAAGAGGCATTTTGGTACTGGTTACTGCTCCTACTGGGGCAGCTCCCTGCCTGCAGCACCTTATCCTACCCAGGGATAACACAGAGTCAGTCTCAGCCCCAAAAAGCTCTGGGGTTTCCTCTGCAATTAATGTTATCACATCCCACTGCTGGGACCCAGCCTCAGCCCAGAGCTGCAGGAGGAGGAAGAGGAGGAATGGGGAGGTCAGCCGAAAGAACAAGGGGGACCAGGAACTGTGGGATGACAGTGGCCAAAGGGAGATGAAGTCCCCTCCAGCTGCCCAGCATAAGATGAGCCATCACAGAGGTTTTCCAGTCGCTGTGCTAGAGCAGGGAGCAGAGCAGTGATGGGCAGCTTCATGCACAGTCCGAGCTGAGGACAGGTTCAGGGGGACAGGATGGGGACTCCCCAGGGCAGTGTCACCACCCCAGCTGGCAAGCAGCACCAGAACTGAGCTGATGCCACCAGTTCAGTCCCAAAGCCACCGTGTTTGGGGCAGCCCTTCCCAGCATCTCTCAGGACCCACAGCACCAGCACTGCTCCTGGGAGAGCCGTAAGCCCAGCATCGGAGCTCAATGCACATCCCAAAGCTTTGCAAGTGGAGAAGCTGAGGCACGGGCAGGTGCAACGACTTCTCTGCATCACCCCACTGACCAGCAGCAAAACCAGAGCCACAAAAATCCCAGCCTCAGGTTTACCTGTGACACCGCTTCCCCTTGCTAAGTATCCGCAGGAGAAGCTGCCCAGGCTGTATTTACCTGCCCGTTCCCTGCTGGGAGCCAGAGCAGGGGCAGGGAGGAGGGATGTGACCCACAGCTATCCTGGGGATGAACCCAATGCAAATCCAACCTGGAGGCACTGCAGAGCACCCCTTCCTCCGTGCAGCCCTGCAGCAGCAATGCTTTGGGCTGGTGTAAGACTCGCACGCAGACCAAAACCTGCTGCCCTGCTCCCCTGGGCAGGACCCAGAGGTGAAGCTGCTCCTCCATGCGCTGAGGAGCTGCGTTTGCAGGAGGCGGCTGCGGGCGAGTCAGTCCCTCCTTGGATCTCTGCGCCAGAAAGCGATGCCAAGGGGAGAAACTCTACCGCAGTGAGCAACGCACAGCTCACCCCAACCATGGGCTCCTGCCAGGAGAAAGGGAGGGGAAAGGGGGAAACCACAACCATCTCCATCCGCCCGAGGCCAGAGCGTTTGCTGAACCAGCGCAAGATCCGCTGTGCCCAGGGACACAGACAGGTCCCGGCACGATAAGCCACGCTCCTGCAGCCAACTGCTTGCCTGGAGGCGGGCTGGCACCACGGTGCGAGTTGGCAGCGCTGCCAGCACCATTCGGCTGTGCCCCCCTTCCCTTCCTGCCACATCGAACGTGTGTGCCCATCGGCACGGCCTCTGGTCACCTGGTAAAGGCACTGCCAATACAAATCCCATGTGGGTGTTTTGGCAGCATGGGCACACACAATCCAAAGCAGTCCAGCTCTGAGGGTAAAAGGGTTTAAGGGGCACAGGGATCGTCCCTAGAGTCATCTCAACCCTGCAGGAAGGCGACTGTGGCCAAAACGCACGTCCCTGCTCAGGTCCCCCTGCGATGCTCCAGTGGGTGCAGTGGATGGGCATGAAGGGGAGGACACACACCCATCCCCTTCCTTCCCAGCTCCAAGATAACAAAACATACCTGCTTCACGCGATTGAGACATAAATCACCAAGAGCTGTTATGAGAGGAACTTGGCGGGTGCAGATGTGTCAGCCCAGTTGAAAACATCATCTTCATCCTTGCTCAGCTCTCCTGAACAGCACCAGGGGAAGAGGCACGGCCGGGTGACTCACCACCGAGAGGGGATGTGACCGATGGGGAGATGAGATACCAGCGACCGCACAAACCGCAGGCCAAACGACTGGAGGTCGCACCAGGGGAAGCAGAAGGGAAACGGGCCTCACGTGCACAGCCCAAAGGGGTTTTGCCCAAAGCTGCTCAGGAGGAGGGAGCCGCCAGAAAATATGGCCTGGCCAAGGTGGCAAAGGTGGGTGAGCACACACACCCACAGCAAAGTGAGACGCTGTGCCCCATCGGTCACACAGTTCATAACCTGCAGGGTTCTCTCTGTCTCGTTCCCCCGGTTCCCAGGTCTGAAGTTCAGCCTCAGCTGGGTCGAGCACCTCCACTGCATCCCCATGCCAACCCAGCACAGAGGTGACAGCTCACTTGGGCACCCACAGAAGGTCAAGGACAGCAAGGAGGAGCAACACCGAGACACCGCTCCATTGGGAATTCACCCTCCTGGTCCGGCTCTGCATTTTCCAAACTGATGCACCAGGGAGAAGCAGCATCCACAAAGCCTCTGCTGATGCCCAGGGATGGCTCTCTGGTCCCTGCTGTCACCTCGAAGGGACTCATGCAACAGGACACAGCTCTGTGACAGCCTTGGCAGCCTGGACAAGCAGGTGGCCCGATCACAAAGCTCACCCCAAAGCCGAGCCCTGGGCACAAGCCCCTCTTTGCCCAAGAAGCCGCAGCCCCATCACCGGAAAACTGGCAGCCTCCAGCGCCCCGGGAGAAGTGAAGTAACTCCTCCATCGGCCCCATCTGCCCGTTACGGGTTTCTGCCACTTATGAAATATTTCCAACCGCCAGCACAGGGCGCGACAGACAGACACACTGCCAGGAAGCAAGGCTGGCACGACGCTGCACTGTGCAAGGGGCTGCGGCCACAGAGGCACCAGAGACAAAAAGCTTGGCCCTGTGGTCCCCCCAGTCCGAGCCCAGAGGGGCTGGGAAACCAAGTGGTGAGGATTTGGGCTTATTTCCATGGGATGTTTTCAAGGCTGGGCGCCCAAGGGAGATTTGCAGCCCTGTTGCAGCCAGGGTCTGTGCTGGGCTCTGGCACATAGCAGCAGCCTTGGCCGGGAGCACAGTCACTTCTTCCCCAGTCCAGCCCACAGCACCTCGCAGACAGCCAACTGGGACACCAGTCCATGCCACGAAGGGCTGGATAAACACTTACATCCTCACAAATCCCCTTTCCCTGGCGGGGAGGGAGAGGAACCAGGAGAAGTCCAAGCACATCGAGTACCCACTGGCCCCATGGGGCTCCCTCCCACGCCAGCACCGGCTGCCCACACCCACCAGGGGCAATCCTGACCCTCTCCCTGCAGAAGATACAGGGGCACAGAGCACAGCAGCAGTGATTTCTCCTGCACACATTTATGGCTGCGAACAGCTGAGCGCCAGAAGTGCCGACAGCGTCAATCTTTGCCGCCTCCTCCCTTGCTGGCCAGGGTGGCTCCGGTGACATCCGAGGCAGCGAAGCCACCTGGACTTCACGCCACGCATGAGACAGCAGCGACACGAGCCTCCAAAACACATCAAGCTGAAACCAAAACCCCCAGATCAGATGCACTTGGACAGCCCAATGCCACTGCCACTGTTGCAACCCACCGTCCTCCACCCCAAAACCTGACCCTGCTGTTGTACACCCCGCGCCACAAGGCTGGCAGTTCCATCAAAGCCTTAATTTACAGCCTCGATCCTCCGCGTCCCCTGAAAGCCTTCAATCTTATCCCCCACACCCAGAACAGCCAGATCAATTTAACTCCCCATTTCATCTTCTAAGGATCCCAGCGAGCTCAGAGACAGCATTCTCCAGCGGGGGGTCCGTGCTCCTGGCCTTTGCCAGCTCCAACCCCACTGTGCTGCTTTCCTTCAGCTGCAAAAATCACCACCTTAAAAGCCAAGGTGAGCTTCCCCCGGCTCAGCGCAGCTCTCTATTGTTTCTTTTAATTTTATTTTATTCCACGTGGGGATCTGTGTGTCCAGGCTGGTTTATTTTTAAGCGGCTCTTGCTCAATATTTACTACTGCTCGCAGCTGCGTCAGCACAGGAACACCGCACACCAAGGTTGCAAGGGCTGAAGGGATCAGTGCTTGTGCCTTCCAGTTTGAGAAGGACCGACCCAGTCCCACCTTAATCCTGATGCACAAACACTCAAACCAGTGTCACAACGCTCCTGGGTCACTGCCAGCTGCCACAGCAGAAGCTTCTCCTCTGCGTCCCCAAATCTCCCGCCACATCGGATGTCTCTCCTTTTCCGCTGGCGTAATTAAACCTGACACCCCAACGGGGGTCCACCAAAACCTCCAGGCTCTCGCTACACAACCACATGGCTTCCCTCAAATAGCAGTGAGCGGCTCGGAGGGGTCTTTATAGCTTCACGTTTACTGAGATGCGGAAATGTAAAAATAGTAACTTTAACTCTCAAACTGATCAGCAGAATCCCCAAGAATGCAGAACCTGGCTGCTAGACTGCATTCTCGACTTCCTCTCCTCATTTTCTAGGACAGCATCGAAACGCTTTTGCTTTGGTCCACCCCTCCAGAGGCCAGCACAGGGGCCCTAGGGCGGACCTTGCCCCCAGGTGCCTGCTTTCCTTGCAAGTGCTCCCTCCCCCTTCAAGCACTGAAATATAACCCACCCCATTTTTTATTTTGCTTTAAATCACCCAAACTCAGCACAGCCCCCACTCACTGCAATTAACCCAGCAACACCCACGCATCAGCTCTGAGCCGCTGTCCCATCCCTTCGTTAGCACAGAGCTCGTTACCCTGCGCCACCAGGGAGGTTATTGTGGGATGGCACTGGGTGCCGGTCCCCACATCACCTGCACCAAGTGCCTGCCAGCAGCAATTAAATCAGCCTTCAAAGAGCCATTCCCACTTTCCCAGCGCTATCAGCCGTGCCCTGGAGGGAAGCCGCTCTATTTTCAGCCACAGCGACTGAAGACCAGGTCACCCGCAGGTTAAATGGGATGGGGCAGTGTTATCTCCCTGCCCTCCCATTGAGAAAGTAAACACTGCTGCATGATGGGCAGCCTCCACACCCCCCATCCTGCAAACCCAAGCCCATACGGTGCCAAACCAGCGCTCCTCATCACACCCCTTCTTCCCAAAATCAGGTGGCACCAACTGCAAGTTCCCAAGCTGGGGACTGTCCCAAGCCACCCGTTTCACCAGGTAAATCTTCCCACAGCAGCTCAATCCGCTTTGCCTGGAGGGCCATCACCAAAACCCATCCATGCACCCTGCTGCTAACATCTGGCGAGGAGGTGGCAGCTGGATTTGGGTTTGTTTTGCCTCCCAGGCCCCTGCCAGGCGCAGGCAGCATGAGCCAGGATGACTCAAAGCCCTGGGAGATGCAGGCTCCACCACTGCCTATTTTAAACCTTCTCGTTTGCAGAGCGGCTGCTGTGGCTCTGTGCCTCTCAGGGTACTCCAAGGGGAAACTGAGGCACAGAGCAGCACAGCACCCTGATCAGACCTGAACACTGCATCACATCCACGTTCAGTGAACAGCCAGCAACCACCACACGGCATAGGGGTGGCAGCAAGAGGGGACCAGTTCCGAGAAACACCCCAGGGATGGAGCAAGGACGGTGCCGATGACCCAACTGTGTCCCATCAGCTCCAGCTTTGTGACTCCCGCTCGGTTACAGCATGGCCAGGATGGGGTAAGTGCAAGGTGACTGCCTGTACCAGCTCTGTGTGGCGCAAGTGCGAACGCATCCCTTTCCCAGAGCCCAGCACTGACCTCCACAGCATCTGCAGGGACCAAAACCACCCCAGGAGAAATTCAGCCATGGGCTGCAAACATCTGGGGGTGGAAGGAGGAGATCCACAGATGGAGAACAATCCCGTAAGCCTCTTTTCCTTAGGAAACCAGGCTCAACAGCTCAGCCTGTGCCCAGCCTCTCCTCCCAACCTCACGTTCAGCGCTTCCAGAGGCTCCTGCCCTCCCCACATCCTCCTCAGCACCAGCCCACACCACCGCTCCTACGCCCAAATAGCACCGAACCGCGGAGCAAAGAGGTCTCCACGGCCGGCAAATGCCCAACACCACGCACCTCCCCGCCACCGATAACAGCAGATAAACGCGGAGGCAAATATTATGGCGGTGCGATTTAATTCCTGATGAATTATGCAAATCCGTATTCAAATTGAAGCGCAGCCCTTGGGCTCTTGACAAATTGCCAACCTGGCCCCGATGTCACCAGGCAGGGACAGCCAGCCCTCCGTCAGGTGAAGCGCTAGATGGATGCCCTGTATATGTACATACACACACATATCTGTGTTTGCACATCTCAGCTAGGGAGGAGCACCTGCAAGAACGATTCAGGAGCGACTTCTGCATTTCTCCTTCCTCCCAGCTGCGCTTTAGCCTGGTCAGCAAAGACCCCTGAGCTTTCACATACTCCACAAGACAGAAGTGGCTTGAGTTGATAGTGAAATTCAAGGCAGGAAAGAAGATAAAATTCAGCGTGGAAGGAGGGGAGGCAGAGGGGAAAGTCTAAAATGCTTGTGCCAATGTGACTGTCAGCCCTCAAACCGAGGAAGGGAAGATCTGTCCATAAAATAGTCACAGAGAGGGCTCATCTGATGCAAGTAGGAATTTCCGATCCCACACAAACCCCGAACATCCATGAAAAGCAGCAGCAGAATCGCCACTTTGTGCCGCTAATCTCATTAGGGAGAAAGCCCCGCTGCAGCGCTGGGATGGCAAAGGGAAACCCCAGCATGGCACAGCACGGCACGGCACACATCGACAGCCCAGCGCCGTGTGCCATCCCGGCAGAGAGGTGTGCTGGGCTCACTGGTGCCTGCACCCGTCTTTCCTCGCTGGAGCATCATCCGCTTGGCTTGCGTGTGACATGGGATGTGGGATCAGCACAAAAACCACCAGAATTACACACTCTGCACTGCGATAACACGGGGGATATCTCATCCACACGCCGCTACCAGCACTGCCAGCGAGCAGCTAAGAGCCGAATCCCTTCAAAACCCTTCCTCCCAAGCATGCCGGCCATTTCAATTATTATTTTTAATTTTTTTTAATTAAAAGCAATCAAACCAAATGTATTAAAAGTGTAGTTGAGCCACAGGGAATTCTGCTGAGAAGGGATCGGGGGCAGACAGGGAAGTACGGGCAATACATCTCACCGACAAACATAAAAAGGGCTCTTTGCTCGCTGTATCGCGGCAGGGTAAGATGGATGGCGGCACAAGCAAGAGCAACCTTTGCAGAAGTTGCCGGGGATACAGATCCAGAGGCTGAATGGCTTAAAATCCCCGTTATTCCTCTAAAAAGGCACGTTTGCTCCCAAATGTAGTATGTTCCTCCTTCCCTTGCTCCAAGCCCACCATGTTCAGCTTGCCTGTCTGCATCCAGCTCCCTCAAAATGGCTCTTTGGCCACCGCTACGCTGGCAATCAAATTTATTCCCAAGGTCACTTCAACCGTTTTGCCACTATTTCAAGTCTCGCCGGATTTAAACAAAAAAACAGCCTCAGACACGCTGAACTCCTTCTCCCCTCTTTCCTTTCTGCCCATCGCCTCCTTGATTTAAGAGATGCCGAACTCTCAGCTACCTTTCGCTTCCCATAACCGTCAGTGACAACAGCTGGAGAGGAAAACCAGAGCATATTGTGCACCCAACAGCTGATCCTCGCGGCGTGGGGACACAGCCCAACTGTCACCGTCACCGCCGTGTTTTTTGCCGCGCCGACCGGGATGGTCATGAAGGGTCTGTGCCATTGCCATCCCCTTGGTGTTGAAGAGCTGGAGAGGAGCGGACGATAATCAAAGCAAATAAATAGCAGAGACAGTGGGTGCGTGACGATGCCTGCAGACGTCCAGCAGTGCCATCCTGCAGTGAAGCCGGCCAGAAAAGCAGGGATGGGAGGAAAAATGGAGATAAAGCAAGTCCCAAATCTCATGGCCAGGGAAAGGCAGCACTTCGCAGTGCAGCCACACTGGAGCGATCCCCTCCCAAACTTTGCTTTCTAAAGAGCATCCCCAGCTGGAAAAGCCAGCATCCCCCCAGCCCTGCAGGCAGG
>NW_010191670.1:2926-5053 GCF_000695765.1 Mesitornis unicolor | reverse complement strand
AACCCCAGCCGAAGGAGGGGATCCGACACCCTCCCGCCGCAGCCGAGCCGCAAGCGCTCATCTGGAAGGCTGCCGTAAGGACGTTAATTCCCCTTAACAAAGTTCATTTCCATATTCATCAGAAGATGGTGAAATGACAACATGGGGGGGGTTGTTATTTACTATATAATTATAAACTAATTTCGGCTTTACCCTGGGTTATCCTAGGAAGGAGATCTAAAATTTCCCTTATGAAAGCCGTGCTCTGCTAACCACGTCTGCAGCGGGATTAATTCCCGGCGATTTCCATTTCTCCAACAGCTGCTGTGCTGGGAAAGAGCAGGAGCCTGTCCCCAGCACCGGGGATCTGCCCGGTGCCCCATGCCACCCCGGGTAGGATTTCTAGCGCCGGCACATCCTCCGGATCAAATGTTCACTGGCACGCCATCAGTCAGGGCTGGGACCGGTGGCTGTCCAAGCCCCACAAGGAAACTCACTGCTGGGTGGGAAAAGAGCTGCGAGAAACCCTGCTAATAAAGCACATTATTGCCAGTGCTGTGCAGCAGAGGAAGGGCCAGGCTCCTGCTCATTCAGCCAGAAAAAGTATTAAAAACTCTAACATGGTGATGAATCCTGCAGGACCTTGCTCCGAGTAGGTTTACGTCACCCTTCAGCTCTCGTCCGTGGTCCAAGTCCAACATCTGTACCACCAGCTACCACCACTTGGGACGGGAACTTCAACAGGGGCTGGAGCAGAGGGCAAATAGCCCTTCCCACCCCTCCTGAAGGATGGGGCTGCCACCCCACAACCCACCTCACCTAAAGGACCATCAGGGAAACGCATCCCCAGCACCCCAGGAGCCTCCCAGAAAATGCTGAAGACCCTCTTTTCCCCTCATTTCACCCCCAGCGTAAAACCAGAGACCGGTGCTTTGCTCCCTGCCTACGAGTTGGCCGCAGGCCCGAGGGAGCCGCAGGGGCATCACTTCACAGCCGAGCGCTTCCTCCACCCCCGGGGATGTCGGGTGTAATTGGGAAAACGGATGGGTCCGAGCACAACATCCCTGCCCGGCGCAGGCCAGCATCCCCTCCCCGAGCCCTGTCAGGGCACTGCTCTGCCCAAAAATACGTATGGAAAAGCATCTGATTTCACCAGGGCCCCCAAGGGAGGAGAAACAGCTCCCCAGGCAGGTCTCCAGTCCGTCCGCATCCCTCCCCGCCTTACACAGCAACCCCAAGGAGCCCCCCGCGCTCAGCCCCTCGCACCACACCCCCTGGGCGGGCAGGGAGGGGGAACCGCGATTTCAAGGGCCATTAAACACCGATGGTATTTTCCTCGCAGCATCAAAACGTGACCAAAAAGAGCTGCCTCGAACCACAGCCAAAATCCCCACCGCTGCTCCGGGAGCCCCCTCCTTCCTCTGTGGAGGAGCTGGGGGGGTACACAGCTCGGTCCAGCACCGCATCGGTGCCACCCGGGTGTCTCCCATCAGCAAAGCAATTTTAGCGCGGGTGCAGTTCAGATGAGCAAATTGTGCTTCTGCTGGCACGGCTGACGGCAAGGCCTCCTCTGCAAAATCCGCCAGCTCAGCAGAAGCACAATTTTGCCATTATAAGGATGGCTACAGTGGGATTTTGCTGGCACAGCAAAGCTATCCCAGGGAGGAGGATACATATATATATCTATCTTTATTTCCCTGGGCTCCTACCTGGCCCGGCCGCCCTGGAAAACTTCTCCCTGGGCACAGCAGGGATGGTTTCCAGTCTGCCTTAAATCCCTGCATGTGAATGCAAATGCTAATGTGAAAGTAGGAAAGCAAGCAACCCAAAATCTCTCCCCTCCGCTTGACTGCTTTCCTTGCAGCCCCTCCGGAGCTGGATTGAACGCAAAGCTCTGCCCGTACCCGTGTGTCCCTTTTCCCGGGCACTGGACAGCATATTTTAATGGAAGACGCTGGGCATCTTTTTATATAAATACAGATCTGTTCCAGTAGCCTCCACCGCCCAAGAAAGGATACCTCAGTACATGGCAAAAAGCACATTTTTATTATTGTTATTTTAAAGCCAGTGTTTTTTGCATGCGGACGATAACTGCTCGCACACAGGGACGCGGTCCCAGAGCAGCCCCTTCACCACCGAGTCCGAGGG
>NW_010191670.1:0-2891 GCF_000695765.1 Mesitornis unicolor | reverse complement strand
CGCCCGCCGCGGGACGGAGCCCAGAGCAGGACGCTCGCGTGGACCCGAAGCCGGTGGGGTAGGGATGGAGCAGCACAAACCCTCTGCATTCTGAATCGCAAGCTGCCGAGCAGCGTCAGCTCAGCCGCCTGACTCCATCGACTGCAGCCTCTTTTAATGCAAGGTTTCCTCAGCAAGCTCAGCTGCTGCCAGGGACAAAATTCCATTGCAAACACTCATCTTCTTCCCAAGGCCTTTTGGGAGCACCCCGCTGCTCCCCACAACCCCCCTGGCCTTCTTCTGGGACGGGGAGATGGTGATGGAGGAGACAGGGGACGGCAGCCCCGCAGCCGAGGGTGCGCTCACCTCCAGCTCTCTCCTCCCTCCGCACGCTTCCAACAAAGGGGCTCCTGTCCTTGTCCCCCCGGCAGCAGCCAAAACGCTACCGGGGAAGAGAAACCCCCCTAGGGGAGAGCCGAGGCTCTGGGGGTCACTGCAAGCAGCCCAAGAGCCCGTATTTTGGCGCTGGGGCACAGCCCATAGCGCCGTAGCGAGCGGAAGGGTAGGAGAAAAATAAGGAGTCGGTGCCGGCGATATCTGGATTCTCAAATATGGCCAATCGCGCTATTTTTAAGGGGCGTATTTATTTTAGGAGGACGCTGGGACGGATTCAACAGCCTCTTTCTTCAGCCCGGCGGTATTTAAAGATCGGTTTGAACCGGCTCTATTTAAAGGCTTTGCCTCCTGCCCACTTTTCTTAACCCCTTGCACAAGCCTCTGCCTTCCGCCCCTCCAAACCCCTCCTAAAAACAAACCAACCCCCCAAAAAACACACAACAAAAAACACCCCCACACACATCAACACTGCAAACGCAAACCTACAAAGGGCCCCTCCGTAGCAGGAAGCAATCAGCATTTCAAACGATATTGTTAAAGCCATAAAAGAAAGAAAGAAAGAAAAAAATCCCTGCCTATCCCAGTGCTGCGGTATAATGGAAGTTTCGGCTGTGAGTTGTATGGATCTTTTTAGGAAGAAAAAAAAAAAACTTATTAAAAATTTAGGCTGGTTGTGAATTGCGGTGGCAAAACCGATCTCACAGAGCAAGCACGGTGGGCAAAGCACTGGGAGAGCCAGGCACCCCGGAGGTGCCGGAGGGGATGGGGCAGATTTTCAAACATACTTCAGAAAAATGCAAATAAAAATAAAAACACATTAAAAATATATACTGAAGTGATCACAAAACACATTCCGGGTGCCCAATCTGAGGCTCAAGAGCTTGCGGTGCAATGGGAAAGCTCACAGACGGCGGCGGGGAGCAACCGGCTCGGCCGGAGCTCAGTGCCTCCCTCCCGAGCTGCCTGGATTTCAGGGAAGGACCAGAAAAGGAAATTTTGGGAGGGGAAAAAAAAAAATACATATAAAAAAAAAAAACCACTCAGTAGAAAAATAATCAACAACTAAAAAAAAAAAAGGAACAACCCGCTCTCGGTTTGGCTTGAGATTGTCCAGACGAATTTTTTGCAGAGATTGTGTTCTGCTTTAGGAGGAGGTGGAGGAGGGGAAGAAAAAAAAATACGCAGGACAAAAAAAGAGAGGGGAAAAAAAAAAAAAGACAAAAGGGAAGGAAAAAAGAAGGTGTTTGCCCATGTGCTTGGCTTCATAGCCGTTCGCTTTACACCTCTCCTCTTCGCACCTGGGAAATTGGCACTGCCACCTAGCCTAAAACTAATAAATCTTTTTCCCTCGATTCGGGCTGCTTCCTTCTCTGCAGATGTTGGCAATCAGGTTTGCAAATTTCAAAGCCATTCAGCCCGGGCGGCTGGGAGAAAAGCAGGTTTATTATTGCAAAACCTGTCACCCTCCCAACGCCTAAAGTAAACTCCGAGTCACCTCTCCACGCCCAGGGGAAAGAAAGGAAAGGGAAAAAAGGAAAAGAAAAAAAAAATAGAGCCAGCGAGGGAAATTAAACGGTCAGAAATCCCTTGAGTCTTCCTTGGGCAAGCTCGGCGGCTGCCAAAACAGCGGGCAGCGTCCTCCCAGAGCCCGCTTATCCCACCCCATTGGGAAAGGGAGCTCGGAAAACAGAGGGGGAGGTATAAAAATCCCTCTAAAAAAAAAAAAAGAAATTAAGCAAATAAATAAAAAGCTGACTGATGAAATATAAATAAGCCCTGTACATTCCAATGTCTCTTTTGGTTTTGTTTTTTTAACCGGAGAGGCAGCCGTGGAGCTGCCCGGGGACGAAGCGCGTCGAGAAAGGGAAAAAATTACGAGAAGGGAGAAGCCCCTGCGTGGAAGTTTTGTTTGCAGGTTGAAAAAAAATCGTAACTATCAAGAAAGATAAACAAAAAAAACCACCAAAAGCCGCAGCGCCGGCAGCGCTGCCCGTGAGTGCCGGGGACCGAGCTCCCAGCCCCGGCGCAGAGGGAAAACACCAAAACCGCCCCATTTCGCCCCTTTTCCCAGCCCGGGGGTGGGTTTTGATTTTTTTGCCTGGCCCTGAGCTCCCGGCGGGGCCGCACAGCTCCTTCCCCTCCGCACCGCGATCCGCCTCTCCCAGCTTTCCCGAAAACCCCATTTCTTCCACAAACACCCGCAGCCGCCTCGGCGGGGATTTTCCTCGGTGCCAGCAAAACCGAGCGCTGAGGGGGAAGCTTTTAGCGGTCAGGCGCTATTTTTTTCTCCCATTCCTTTTCTTTTCCCCCCTCCATTTCCCTATTTTTTCCCTATTCCCGTATTTTTTTTTCTCCATTCCTCTATTTTCTTCCTTCATTTCACTCTTTTTCCACCTGTTTTTTTTTTTCCAAATCAAAGCCAGGACAAGCACAAAACCCTTGGGGAAAACATGCGAAAAAGCTGCAAGCGCACATATATACGTTATTATTATTACTATGTATTTTTGCGGTTAAAG
>NW_010191669.1:18784-24206 GCF_000695765.1 Mesitornis unicolor | reverse complement strand
GGCTGCTGGTGTCCAGGATGCGCACACACTGGGGCGAGGGGGACGCCTGGTCCCGATCCCCAGCATCTCACGCCGCTCCGGACTCCTGGATTTGGCCAGAGAAGGGCAGGTCCAGGCACCCAGTCCAGCCCCAGCACCTCTGGGGATGCTTCCAGCTGGTGCAGGTGCCGCAGTTTCAGCTGCAGAGGAAAAACCCAGCGGGATTTGGCCTGAGAGGACGGCATCTGCCACCATCTGCATCCAACAGCGTGTCCCATCAATGGCAGTGGGGATCGGCTCCATGGCACGACACAGGAGGAGGAGAGGGACAGGGGGAGAGCAAGCACATGAGGCAGAGAGAGGTGGAAAACCACGGCACTGCAAGCGGATCCTAAGCCAGTGAGGTGGACTGGGAGACCTGGGTGCTGTGGGGTTACCCCTTGGGGGTGTCCCTAAGCCTCAGACACATTCATGGTCTCTTTCAAACTGAATGTGAGCCTGAGGGGATGGGAGAAAGCTGGGGACCACATCACGGCATGGTCCAGCCTGGCCGTGCAGGGTTCACAGGTCCCCCCAAAACGCTGATGGAGTAACTGGGGTGCTGGTGGTGTTGGCACAGTGTGAGGGCTAAAATTTCCAGTGCGAAACAAGCCCGGTAGCCCAGACTGTGTGGTGACTGGCCACAGTTCAGACTGCTGGGAATTGCTCATCAGAAAGCTGGGGCAGAGCAAAGCAACAACCAGCATAAATAGTTTACGAATGAGATAAAACAGGAGTTTGTTGTTAGTTGAACATAATTAAGGTAAATTGGCCATTATATAAGGGTGAGACAGGCGTGCCCCTTGGGCCTGTCCTGCGTGTGTGGCCGTGGTGATTCAGAGCCGCTGGGATCCCATTCCCAGCGTGGGATGGGGGCAGCGGGCAGACCCCTGGCACCGTGTTGGGCTCTGGATCCTGGCCATGTCCACCTCGCTCCTCATCCCCAGCCCCTGCTCTGGGTAAGGAGCAATCCTCAGCACAGCGCCTGCAGGATGCGCTCCTGTCAGCCTCATTATTCAGATGCGTGCTCCTCTTTGCTCTCCAGAAAACAGTATGTCAAGAAACAGCTCGGCGCCGGCGTCAGCGCTCTCCTGGGAGAAACCTTAAAGTGGCATCTTAAGCACCAAGTTTATGTAAGACAGGAAAAGCCTCGCAGCCGTTTGCGCTTTGACTGCAGTCCCCAGGCAGACTTCAAAAGGGCCTCTGCCCCCAGCCCAAATCTCTTCACCCAACCCGGGGCTTCATCCCGGGAGCCAAACCCTGGGAGGCAGAGAGAACTCCTTAGAAGTCAGGGGATGGGGTAGCCTCGGAGGGGCAGTTTTGGTGTAGTTTTCAGTTTCTGCTGTGTTTTAGCAGCACATCATTAAAACTCATGATCGACCCTTTCCGACAAATCCCTGTTTGCCAGACTGGCTGGGGTCGTGCAGGGTTGCATGGGCAAGGCGCTGCACCCCAGGATGCTGTACCCCCAGGTGCCCCCAGGACCCATCCGCGCAGCGGAGGGGAGCGGGAAGAGGCCCCATCCTGCCCCAGGAGCTGCTCCCCTTGGGCACTACCCCCGGGGGCGCCAGAGCTCAGCGCGGCCGGGGAGCCCCGTCCCTGTGTGCTCCGGGGTGAGAGCAGCCCCGGCCGCCGGCTGCAGCCGGGCTCTCACTTGACATCTTGCAGGGCTTCAGTTTAAACCATGAGAGACCTCAAATCAGGATGTGACGCCAAAGCAAAGGGAAAAAGCACGGCTGAGGGGGATGAGCATCCATCCGGCAACGTCCTTGCCTCCCAGGGAGGGAGCAGGCTCCAGGCTCAGCACGGGGCTGTCTCCTCAGTGAACGTCCTCTCCACGGGACGATGCCATCTCCAGCCCCGGGTGCTGTGCTTATCCCGGGTTTGCTCTGGACTGAGCGCTGCTGTCCCCAAGACCAGGGCGGTCCCCGCAGGCTGCAGTGTGGGTGGCAGAGCTGGAGGGGCTCAGAGCTGGGGGGTTTTGCTCTCACGCTTCAGAGCTGCTGGATTTTGGGAGCTGCCCGTTCACCAGCCCCGTGTGGTGGGGGTGCCCGGCGGGAAGGGGGTGTTTTCCCGCATCGTCCCTGCGCCCTGTCCTGGGTTCACCCCGGAGCCAGCAGCAGGCGAAGGGCAGGAGCCAGCTCTGCAGTGAGCAGGGGGTGTTGCTTGGATACACTGCTAAGCAACCTCCCGGCTCCTCGGGGATGGAAATCGCCCTCTTCTCCTTCTTCCTCTTCATTAGCACCGAGCCTGAGCGTGTGCAGGGCCCACGGATGTGACCCCACTGTGGCTCCTGCCAAAGACACCCAGAGGGGAGCTGTGCCCGCTGCAGGGTGCGGGGAGGGGGACATGGGTGACAGCAGGCGTTTTGATGGGTGACAGCACTTGTTCCGCAGCAGCAAGGGCCGCCCTGGCCAGTGTCTGCAGGGATGTTTTGCCCATTAATTGCCAGTGCGTGACCCCAGCACACCCAGCATCACGCGTCCCATCAGGGGGACCTCGGGTGATGCCCAATGGCCCAAACGTGTCTGACACTGAGCTGGACCCACCCTGACCCCTTGGTGCTGTTGGTGCCCACTGTGGGCATGCCCTGCCCACCCCGGGACCCCTCTCCTGCTGAGGTGGTCGCCAGGGCCAGGCACAGGCATGGGGACAGACCCCAAACCCCTCAGATGAGTCCACCCTATTCACAGAGTGCCACCCCCTTGGGTCACCCTCCTGTGTGCCCTGTGCTGGCCCTGCCAGGACAGGCTAAGGGAGGGGACACAGTGGCCCTGGTGGCAGATACAGGGCCAGCAGCCACCACCTGCATGGCCACTCGGCACAGGGGGATATGGTGCCAGCTCCCAGCCCCACATCCACCCCCCAGCCCCTCCGGCTGCGCTCCAGCCATTGCTTACAGTACCACTTCCAGGCTTTTAATTAAATCTCCATGAACCGCCCATTTGAGATGCTTAATTTAAAATGAGAGCTAATTAATTTTATGGGCCTTTGCCGCGTCTGTTTTATTTCTGGATTGATGCCTGGGATGATGGCAGAAGTGCAGCCGCGGGCTCTCGGGAGCCGTCTGGGCAGCCCTGGGAGCGGGGTCTGCTCCACAGTGATGCCCCCAGCCCCAGGACCAGCTCAGTGTGACATTGCCTCATCACGAGTTTGCCCCCCTGGCAAGGGCCTTTTCCCCCATTTTGGGGCAGAACTGGGGCCAAAGCTTTGCTTTCCAATGTGGCCTCCAGGAGACTCTGACCCTGCTGCAGAGACCCCACAGCTCTGGAAGCTTGGGGGGGCTTTTTCTGCAGCACCCACTCATCCTGGGGATGCTCAGACCAGTCTGCCCCAGCCTTCCCATCCCCAGGGTGGTGCTGGTCCCAGTGGGGAGAGCACCAGTGTGGGAGCCAGCCCCACTGGCTGGATTGGGGAGGGAGGATATTTCCCCATTAAACCTGACACTGTCCTTGGGATTTGGTGGGGCTCTGCCTTTCCCATGCACCAAATCCACCAGGAAAGGGTGACAAGGGCTGTGGTGAGGTCTGGGGGTGCTGGGGTCCGACTGAGCCCCCCGGCACTGCCCCCCAGCCCTGCAGAGCATCGAGGCCATCCCAGGGGAAGCCAATGGGTTTGTGCTTAGGGGTCTGCAGACCTGCAGGCTCCTGCTTCACTGCAAAGGGCCTGACATTAAACCGTGATTGAAAACATGAATCATCTCCCTAATTAAACAGAGTTGTTCTGTGCCAGGAAATCTGTCTCTTTGTCAGGATCTTTGTTTTTTAAAGGGGCATAAATCTCAGGCAAGGCTAAAGATTGGCTGCTGGACCCTTTATCATGGAGTAGCAGTGATTTATTCTGCACACCCTGGCACCAGAGAAGGAATAAAATTAATAATAAATACTTATTTATAAGCCACAGTAAGCCTGAAAGTGCCTAAGCACCCGCAAGAGCAGCTGCATCGTTCTGTAAACTGAGCCTGCTTTGGCTCTGATAAAATCTTGCAGTGCACTGGTTCCTGCTGGAACTGCAGCTGCAGAGAGATGTTGGTGTCCCCGAATGCGCAGTGCTGCAGCTGCAGCCAGATGTTGGTGCTCGTAACACATCAGCCTGCAGCCGGACACAGGGACGCTGTGGAGCCCACCAGGATGCTGCTGGGGGTGGCTGGGCACTTGTGGGGCTGACATGGGGTTATCAGTCACCAGCCAGAGCTGGGAACAAGGACACCCACACACAAGTGTGGTTACACCATGCCCAGTGCAGGGGACAAGCAGGGGCTGCAGGGCACAGGGACACACATGTCTGGGCACAGGGACACCAGTGTCCCCCTGGCTCTGCACAGCAGCCCCGCTGTTCCCAGCACACCGGGTCCATAAGGAGCATCTTCTGCCCGGCGGCAGCCAGCACTGATGGGGTAATTGGAGCTAAACCACGACCCACAGCACAGGACGGGTCCCTTGCCTGGGAGCTGCCGTGTTGGGAAGTTTCTCTCCCCACAATACCAGGAAGGCCTGCACAGATGCTGATATAAAACCCGCCAGCTCCCCGGGTCATTCGAAGTGAGCGACAGGAAGGAAACAACTTTATTGCCTTAAAAACCACCAACCTCTGCTCCTTTGACACAGAGCACATGACAGAGCGCGGCACCAACCGAAAACCTGCACAGGAGCAGGCAGGGGTGGATGGGAGCCATCGCTGCTCACAGGGGGAGCAAGGTTGGGGCTGGGGCTGTGTCTGAGCCTCCCAAAGCCTTTGGAGACTCCCGTGGACACCCTGCTTCCTTGCATCCAAGTTCCTCCAAACCTCAACCAGCAGCCAGAGCTGCCAAGCCGACAAATCGCAGCCCCAATGGAGAAACCCTCCTCCTTTAAACAAGGGGCTTTCTAAGAAGAGGGGTTTCAAAACCACTGGAAAAGTGCAGGATAACAGGCAGGGATATCGCTGGTGGTACAGAAAGGCTGGGGAGGGTGAGGATGCTGCTGGAAAGGTTTTTTGGGTGAGCAAATGCTCTGAGTTGCTCTGGCTGCACTTTCAAGGCAGCTCCTGCTTCCCTGGGGGGATGCTTGGGGTCAGCACTGACAGCTCAAAACGTCTCAATTTCTGCCCAGACAAACCAGGGAGTCACTGGAGGGAGTTTTACCAACACTTGTGATGGTTTAACAAATGTTTGCTGCCTGCAACACCCCTCAGCCCGCATCCTGGCCAGAGCAAAGAGGTCCAAGCAGCACGACCCACAGTTCTTGTTGGCCACCACCAGTAAAGCAGCCGGAGCAAGACCCAAGCGCTATGTTCACACTGGGTCTGCATGGGTGACCCCGGTGTGACAGCGACGGCTGCGAGGGCTCCGCGGGGCCGTCCGTGCAGGGGATGGGCTGTGCATGCTGCGGGGGGACGCGGGGGGATGCAGGGGCAGGACGGGCTG
>NW_010191669.1:17927-18591 GCF_000695765.1 Mesitornis unicolor | reverse complement strand
AGGCGGAGATGAGAGGGAGTGCACAAGGGCCCTGGGAGCTGCGGGTGATGCTGGGGGAGCAGGGAGCGATGCTGGGAGGAGCAGGGAGCGATGCTGGGAGCAATGAGCATTATAAGGAGCAGGGAGCGATGTGGGGAGCAGGGACTGATGTGAAGAGCGAGGAGGGTTGATGGGGAGCAGTGAATGATGCTGTGGGAGCAGGGAGCGTTGCGAGGAGCTGTGGATGATGCTGGGAGTGATGCTGAGGGGAGCAGGGAGTGATGAGAGGAGCAGCGTCCAAGTGGGCAGCGCTGGCAGCAGCGAGGAGGGGGCTCCATGCGAGGGTCCGGGCCCCCAGCACCCACACAGAGCCCACGCTGCCGGGGTGGGACCCTCGCCCTGCTGTGTCCTGCATGGGGGGCAGCTTGGGGGTCCCACACGGAGGCAAAGCCCTTGCCCCTTGCAACACTGAGGGTTTTTGCTGCTGTATCATCAGGCACCACGACCTCCCCCGGACCAGGAAGGGCAGCGCAGAATTCTTGTCACGCTTTCTCTTGCGAAACAGCGTGGATTTGGGAAAAAGTGGGTCAGTGGAGGGGTGTGTAAGTACCCGCTGCTCTTCCAGCGTCCCCGGGCAGGCAGAGCCTCCTGGCTGCTCTCGAGGCGGGGGGATGTAGGAAGTGCT
>NW_010191669.1:443-17816 GCF_000695765.1 Mesitornis unicolor | reverse complement strand
GGGGGCGGGCAGCGAGGCGGGGCTGGGGCCAGCAGCCGTGGGCGCCCCCTCGCCCCCACAGCCCCGTGCAGGGGCACCAGGGCCCAGGGGAGCTGTGGGGCTGCAGGGGATGCCCAGGGCACCAACAGACACCAGAGCCGTGAGCCCCCAGAGCCCGGCTCCCCCCAGCACGGGGCCTTGCTCCAAGATGTGGATTCAGACCCTGCAGCATCCCCGATCTGCAGCTTGGACCGAAAATCCCCAGCGCACCAACCGAATTCAAACAGCTCCCACCACCAAAGGGACATCACCCCATCAGCCAACCCCCCCCACCAGCTCCAGCCTGGGATGGATGGGAGTGAGGGCTCTCGGGGAGAGCCTCATCTCTAATTATTGCTGGGGTCATTACCGTGATCAGCGTCGGCGGGGCCTGGCTGCCAGCGGCAGTTCCTGGGGTGCTGTATATCTGTCAGCACAGCGCTTTTCATGACTTGTAATTACAGTGTGAAATAGCGTTTTTATTTTGGCACCAGGAGAAGCTGTTATGATGTGGGGATGAGACTGCCGCTGCATTTCCCCATAAAGAACGCTGTCACTGGCTCCTGGGGCACCAGGGCGCCTCCGGGTCCCCCAGGGCCATGGGGGCCAAGGGACCCGTCCATCAGCGGGGCCCCTGCCTCCCACTGAGACCCCGTCATGGCCCACATGAGGGTTTGGGGGTGCGTGGGTGGCCCCATGCAGGCCGGGTCTCCACTGCTGTGCCACAGGTGGTGCTCATTTTTGGATGCTTTTGAGAGCAGCTCAAGGTGAACAGAACATCCTGCCCCCAATTTTCCGGAGGGGTTATTTTGGTCCATCAAAGTCCATGAAACCCGTACTCTGGGTTCCTCCCAAGGGAGAGGCGAGTGTCGCACCCCACGCTCCGTATCCACCTCCAGCTCCGTGTCCTGATGAGGCAGCAGCCAGAACCACACAGCGACCAGGACTCCTGCTGCCATCTCCCACTCCAACCCTCCGTTCCTCTAATCCCAGTTACCTTTTCCCCACCAGCCTCATCATTTTTGCCGTCGGGGATGTTCCCCCCATTGACAGCCCCATTGACTGTGCTCATTTACGGTGGTGGCACGGCTGGCTCCAGGCTTTGCCCAGGTGCTTGGTGCATCACCCATGAATGCAACAGCCCAGACCCGGTCCCTCCCGTCTGCCTTCCCATGGCCCCCGGTTTATATCCCCCCCTGCCACAGTCTGGGGTGAGGAGCAGCGCAGAAATGGCATTTTAAGGTGTCCCACCTAGGAACAGTTCCCAGAGCTGCATTCAGGTGCTGTCCTGCACCTTCTGGTCTGCAGGCAGCTCAGCATCCCTGCCACGCCAGCATCCCTGCAGAAACAGATTTGGACAGTTTTAAAATTGGCAGCTCCATCGAATACGGGAGCATCTGCAAAGGCTTTGAAGTCCTGCACAGTTTCTGATGGAAAAACCCCAGCTCTGGAGCCTCCAGGTTCATTCAGCTTTAGGAACTGCGGTGCTGGGCTTGTGGGCTCGGAAACCCACATCCACACTGAGCAATTGGTGCAAAAGTCTCCTTTCCAAGGGGACTGGGGGTTATGGCCCATGAACCCACTCGGGTGTGGTCAGACCAGGTTCAGGGGGAGTCTTGGTTCCTCTGGAGACAGAAAACAACTCAAATTCTCCCCACATTTTCCCCCTGGTGCTGATCACCAAGGACGGTGTCTGCAGCACAACCTGTGCTTGCTTTGACCGGGTCCCTGCACCTTAACGAGCCCCAGGTGCCAATTAGGGACAGCTGGGACCAGGGCACCCCCCTCTGCCCAAACTGGCCCATTCCTCCAGCCGTGGCCCCAGTGGGACACTGCAGGTCCCCTCTGCACCCAGCTCTGGCCCCACAGCTCCCCTCTCCCTGCAAAGGCTTTGCCCTTGGTATTCCTTACTCAACCACAGCCCAGAAATCTGTGGAAATAGCCCTCTTTTTGTGAAATTTCTGGTTTAAAGGGACTCACATGAATTCTTCCTGTCCTTACATATATATATAGCAATATGTGGACCCAGAAAACACAGCCGCTGGGAAGGCATAGCCTCTCTGAGGGCCCAAAGGGTGAAATCCCAATTTCCCCATTGCCCCTGCTCCGTGTGGGGCCGCAGCAGCGTGGGCTGAAGGAGCACCCCTAGGGCAGCCCCAGCCTTTGCTCGTTACCCACTGATTGCACCAGACCCACAGCACACCCAGTTTCTAATGGTGCAGAGCTCTGAGGAGTGACCTTGTCAATACGCAGCCAAAACGATGGAAACTATCGGCAAGATCTGAACAGTATTAACAAGAACAGGCCCTTTTATAGGGACCAGAAAGTGTGAATTATTAATTTTAAATCTGTCCTACTTTCTTCGCATCAGACTGGAGGTTTTCCCAGCCAGCGCAGAGCTCATTGCCTCCGAGCACCCCTGGTTTTATGGCTCATGGGGACCCAGGGTTGGTCCCAGAACGGGCGCTGGGGTTGTCCTGGTGCGGGCCCATTGGGTCCCGTCACTGGGATCTGCCCAGAGCACGGCCATGAGGGGACACAGGCTCAGGGGTCCAATGCCACCACAGACAGCACGGGGGGGCTGCTCATTCATTAATTATTGAATATGACAAATAATGAGCCATCAGCCGCTCGGCCTCTCGAACGCGTTGATCACATTGGGAATGGGTCCCGGGGAGGGTGCTGCGATGACTGCATTGCTCCCCCTGGTCGCTGTCTGCAGGGATTTGCTAAGGACATCAAAAGCTCTTGTTTAAAGCCAGCGTTTGATGTTCCCTGCGCGGGTGTTGGAGCTCACGGAGCAGCAATGGTGCAGCCCCAGCCCCTCGCAGCCCGCGCCCCCCACGGGGCTGCTCTGAGCCCCGCACCCATGGAGCGATGGAGCCACGCGAAGGCTGCAGGGACCCCACGCTTCCGGCAGGATGAGACACCCATGAGGACCCACAGACCCCACCGCGGTCCCTCACACCATCCCTCAGCCCCTGTCCCCCCATGGGGCCGCTGGGGACAGCATCTGGGGGTCGCTGGCATCTTCTTTTGGATGTGGCTTCAATTCCTCCCTTGCTTTTGCCGATGAGCAGTAGGCAGTGCCGGTGTCGAATGCATTTCTTGGATTCCTTTAAATATTCTGTTCCCCCGCGGTAAACAGATCCTAACAGTAATCCTCCTTTCTGAAAAATGTGTTTAATATTTCCGAGCGCGCCGCTCCCCGCGTATTTGGCCTCTGGGATCCCTTCTCCCCCGGTGCCGTGTCACGCACATCATTTCCAGAGAACAACGGGCTTTGAGGAGGAAATAAATGACATCCTTACGGTTCCTGAAAGAACAGGAGCCGCTCCATAGACGATGGGATTACATCTGCTTCTTCCCGGCTTAACACCAGACTGAGATGCTGCCATCGAGGGATGGGTGTCAAGGACATTTCCCAGAGCGGGGTCGCCCCGAGCTGCTGCCCAGGGTGGTTTCTTTGCGTTCCTGGCCAGATTTTGGGTTTTGGCTCTCTCCATGCTGACATTTCGTGCCCTCGGCCCCAGGGGACGCAGTGCTGCTTCCCAGATCCTATGGAGATGCTGGCGTGGCCTTGCAGGGCCTTTCTGCATCGCCCGCTCAGATTTAACCCAAATCCCTGGTTGGTGGCACAGCTGCACACCCGTTTGACAGCAGTGAGGGGTCGGGGCAGGGCAGGGGGTGGTTTTTGAGTCAGCGAAGATGCCATGAAAGGGAACCCCAAAGGTCTTGGTGTTTGCTGCAGTGTTTGAGCTTGGTCCCTGGGAAGCTGGAGGAAGGGACGGCTCGGGCGGTTTCTCCCGCTGCTGTGGAATCCGGGTTAATGAATAAATCAGAGCAGATTTTCTCCCAGCACAGATCCCCTCTGTGTGCTGTGGTGCTGCTGGGTCCCAGCAGCGAGGGGCCAGAGGCAAATGGCATCACATGTGGGAGAGCAGGAGCCCATGGGAGAGCAGGGACTGGAGGATGTGTTTGGGGTGGTGGGACATTGGGTGACACCAGGACACTGGGACACTGACTGACACGAGGACATTGGCTGATGGTGGCACATCGGGTGACACCAGGACATCAGATAACACCAGGACACGGGATGACACCGGGACATTGACTGACACCAGGATGTCGGGTGATGGTGGGACATCAGCTGACACCAGAACATTGACTGACACCGGGACACCGGCTGACATTGGGCCATCGGCTGATGGTGGTACATCGGGTGACACCAGGACATTGACTGACATCAGATCATTGGTTGACGACACAGTGGGAGCCGGGGGTCAGCTGGGTTCATGGCCACTGGCTCTGCTTTATGGGGGTCTCCTAGTGGTCCCTGCCGCAGCTCAGGGATCCATACCCACACTCAAGGACCCCCAGACCCCCATAGACCCAGAGCTGGGCAGCACAGAGCTCCCCGCTCCCAAAACACACGACCCGGAGGATGCAGAGAGCAGCCCATGGGCTCCGTGTGGGGAGAAAGGTCCTGCCACGTCTGTGAAGGGGCCGAGACGTGAAAAGAGCATCTCTGCCCCCCAGCAGTGCCACCTTCTCCCACAAAGGTCTTCCAGACCTTTCATTTGGAGATGCGGAGCAGGGCAGCTCCCCCCACGACCTCGGCTGGAGGCAAAGAGAGAGCAGAGGGCACGGAGTGAAGGATGCTCACGTTGTGGTTAAACCATGGCAGACCCCAGCACAGCTCTGCCCTGTTGAGCAGAGGATCGAGCATGTCCTGATGCCCTGCACATCACCTGTGTGCAGAGAGGAGCATCTCCTGCGAGGGCCAGTGAGGGTCTGCCAATGCCAAAATTGCCTCTCCGTGCAGGAGCACACAGCACAAGTGTGCAGCTCACACCAGAGCCATTGACTGCCCAGGTGATGAGGGGCTGTGCTGGGGAGAGGGTTACGAGTGCCCAGGATGGTGGCACATGGGGTCAGCACAGCAGCAAGCCCTGGTTCTGGTACTGGTCCTGGTCCTGGTCCTGGTCCTAGTCCTGGTTTTGGTCCAGGTCCCTGTCCTGGTCCTGATCCCGATCCTGATCCTGGTCCTGGTCCTGATCCTGGTCCTGGTCCTAGTCCTGGTTTTGGTCCAGGTCCCTGTCCCGATCCTGATCCCAATCCCGATCCTTGTCCTGGTCCTGGTCCTGGTCCCGATCCTGGTCCCAATCCTGCTCCTGCTTCTGCTCCTGCTCTGGTCCCGGTCCCAGTCCTGGTTCTGGTCCCGATCCTGGTCCCAGTCCTCACCCTCTGCATCCCAGCTCCCCCTGACCTCACACTGCCCCAGCACTGCATGAGCCAGGCTGCAGAAACGAGACAGCTGATAAAGGATGCCCACTTCCTTTCTTTTCCTCTTTTTGGGTTATCTCTCGGCTGGATTCGTTCCCAGCTCTGGCTCACAACGTGTGCCCCCGCAGCGCTGACGAATGACCCGGGATGGAAGAGGAACAAACTGCTACGGCCGGCCCTGAGGTGACAGGGGCTGTGCAGGGGCTGGGGACAGCGCTGTTGGCAGCACCGTGTCCCTGGCACAGAGACCCCATTGCTTCCCATGTCCCTGCAGATCCAGACCCCACAGACACCCCCAGATCCCCCCAGAACCCCTAGAACCTCCCAGACCCCCTTCAGAGCCCTCCAGAGCATCCTCAGACCCCCCTTCTCCTCCTGCTCCCGCATCCCCACTAAGCACCCGGTCCGTGTAGCAATGGACATTAATTCACACATCACATCAATTAAAAATCCACTTCATTTTATTTTTTAGCTTGTGGAGAAGAAAACAACAGCAGCAGCACCAGAAAGGTATTTAATTACGCCTCGCGATTGCGGATTTTACATCCCCAAATTGGAGTGCGCTGTATTTAATTCAATTAGAATTATTCTCTTCGGATGTTAATAAACACAAGAACTTACAGCTCACTCTATTTGCAGCACCAAACTGCTGTTATTTATATGTTTCTCAGCTGTTTCTAAACATAACAGATTTTTATTACTTTCTGGCCATATGCCCAGAATGGGTGAAGTTTGGGGAAAAAAATTCAAAAAACGGTAACTTCTGTTTTCCTCTCTGCCCCCTTTCCCAATGTGGCTGCGTAAGCTGTGGAAATAATAAGTGGGGGTTAATTACTAATGAGGCTGTGGTCGACATGGTCAGGGTCTGGTCCATGGCCAGGGTCAGGGTCAGGGTCAGGGTCATGGACATGGTCAGGTATGCTCCACCAGGGGGTTCATGCAGCTGCTTTGTCACCTGGGGATGAGAAGGAAAAGGAAAAGAGACCCCTGAGGTGAACTAGAAACAGATTTAACAAAATAATAATGATAAAAACCCACTTCCATGCTTGTCGTGTGTGATTATGCAGCAGCATCTCCTTGGGCTGTGCTTTGGAGTAAACTGTGGCAGCATCCTGGGTCTGCCCCAACGGGAGCGGTCACTGGGGCTGGTAATGTGGCCAGGCCCCACTGAGCACCCCACGATGTCCCCACCACGGGGACAGCTGCACAGCCCAGTGCCTCATGGACTCATCTTGGGGTCTGGATCTGTCAGAACGGAGCCAGTGACAGAACAGCCACTGCTGTGTGACCGAGGGGACGATGTGCTGGGCACACTGCCTTGTCTTGGGCACTTTGTGATGATGCTTTGACTCCGAACTGGCTCAGCTTTAGGACAGAAAGTGTCAGGCTCTGAGTTCCTGGCGCAGAGCAGCACTGCTGGGAGCCTTTGTGGCTGCAGGGAGGTGATGTGGAAATTAGAGAACTGTTTCATGTGCGTGCTCTTCTTTTGTTTTCTTTCCCCAACTCCCCCGAGGCTTTTCAGCTTATAAATCCGTGCACTCGCGTGGCAGCCACATTGGCCGCTCTGTGGTGCCAATCGCCCATGGCAGGCGGTGTCCTGGAGAGCTCGATGACATTGAGGAACTCAGCAGCTCATCCCGGTCCCAGGCTTGATTGGCATCCACATTCGGGGCTGTCTTCTAATTAGAAACTGACTGGGGATGGGAGAGTGCGGAAAGAAGGGGCAGGTTGGGAGGGAGGGCTGGGTACCATGGAGCAGGAGGGATGCTGGCAAAGGGATGCTGGCAGAGAGATGCTGGCAGAGGGATGCTGGCACAGGGATGCTGGTAGAGGGATGGTGGTAGAGGGATGGTGGTGGAGGGATGCTGGTGGAGGGATGCTGGCAGTCTCCATAGCCATCAACAGTTGATGCACACATGAGTGTTCCGTGGAAATTCAACCTCTTATGCAGAAGGCACACATGGCATCTTCACACCAGTGTTTGAAAAGGGAAGTTTCTCTAAACCGGCTTTGATCCTGATTCAAGAAGGGGACTAGGGCTAAACAAGCTCTCCTGGGCCGGTGGTTATTGGCTGGATTTGGGCAGCAGCTCTGTCTGCAGGCCGTCAGCAGAGAGGCTTTGATTTGGAGAAACTCCTTCGTTATTCTCAGTTATTCAGAGAGCATCTTGCTGCACCAGCACGCATGCTGATGGGAGGTTTGTGAGCCGTGGGCTGTGATGTGGTTGTTATGCTGTCCTCATTGCAGGGTCTCAGACCATTGTGGTGTCTCAGGCCAACGTGTGATGGGGTCTCAGGCCACTGCAGGCTCTCAGACCATCGCATGACACGGTCCATGCACCACGGTTTCTGCCCGAAGCATCAGCAGCATCTGGAGGTGAATCGTCAGGACCAGGCACAGCTGCAGAGCTCTCTGCGGGGATTTCTCATGTGGAGAAGTGGTGACAAACGGCTGAGGATCTGAGCGCCCCATTGCCCCACATGTCAAGCCATGATGGCTTTATGGGGTGGGGAAACCCGCTTTCACAGCTATTTTCACACCCTGCGAAGATGGGGACGCAGGGGAGGTCCACCTGGGACCCCCACCCCCATCTCCACTGGTGAGCCAGGACAAGCTGCCAGCTGCAGACTCAGCACGTGTGGATTAAGGGATTTGTAAGAAAACAGAAAAAAATATGCAGTGCGATCCTCACCATCCCCAAGGCACCTCACAGCGTGACTGAACCCCAGCTCTACCATTTCCCGCCGCTGGATGGACCCAGGGACAGCACCCAGCACCCACCCCATCACCCTCCCATGCTCCCATCCACGCAGTGCACGGGGTCCCAGCATCCTTTTTGCTGCGCTTTAAGAGATTTCACTAAACCCCCCCTGCAACCAGGGGTTACCCACAGAACGGGGACAGCGTCTCAGGGGCGCCGATTTTAACAGGGCCAGACACCATAGGGGCTCAGCCCAGCCCCACAGCCCCACAGTTCATGGCCAGACCCTTCTTTTGGAGCCCGGTCGCTGTGTGTGAGTCTGGCACAGGCACGGGGGGTTTGGAGATGCTTTTCAGTGAAAGCAAAGCCCAGCGCTTTCTCTGGTTTCCCTGTGAAGGCGAGCGCTGCGCCCTGCTCTATTTTTAGCCTCCCCTAACGAGCGGCACGAGGCGGCGCTGGGCATGGCGATGAGGACGGCTCCGGCCCCATGGCTCTGTCACACTGGCATTGCTGGGGACGAGGCTGGGGTCTCTGCCCCCCACAGCCATGGGGTGGTGCAGCCCCACAGTGCGGCCAGCGAGGAGCTGCCAAAGGGGCTGGGGGTGCGCTGGGGTCTGTGGGTTCCTCTGGAGCATCGTCCCCATGGGGCAGAGCCCCCAGACCCACGGATGGTGTCAGTCTCTGCTGACTCACGTTTGCCTCTGGCTTCAGGTTTGAGTCTGGGTTCGCTGGGTGAAATCCCCATGGGAAGGGCACAGGGGGCCCTGTTTGGGAAGAGGAAGCTCCAGGGGCAGCTTTGGCCATGAGTCCCCCAGGAAGGAGATGCTGGGACCTGAGGGCAGTGCTTCAGGCTCCCCGAAATCCGCTACAGGAGGAGGAATGAGCCTGACCTAGATACATGCAATAACACGACGCCTGGCAAAGCGCTGCAGCGAGAGCCAGAATTTCACATTCATTAAACACCCAGCTCACTCGCTGTCCACCGGCACAAACAGCCTGCAATTCGACACGCACGGGGCCGAAACGGCTCCAGCACAGCCTGAATCCAGCCAGGGAGCGAGTGTGGGGCAGCCGGGCAGCGTCCAGGAACAGCGCGTCCTCCTCCTGTCCCGCACCACGCAGCCGTGCTGGGAACCCCCGGCCTTTGCCACCCTCCTGGGTCCCTCCTTGACGCAGATGGGGCCATTGCTTGCTCTCCATGAGCCGGAGGCGTTGCTATTGGGAATCGCTGTCACCCCAACGCACCCCAGCCTCAGCAGCCCGTGGTGGTCACGCAGGGCTGTGTCACACCAGGCTGCAGTGGTGCAACAGCGCAGGCATGGGTGTGTGACACCCCCAGCACTACGGTGACACCGGGACCCCTTGCAGTGCCCAGTCACCACTGCCGGGACAGGGACGTTGTGCCCTGCACAGAGGAAGGGGACACTGCACTGCATGGCCCACGGTCCCTGCAGGGCAGCTGTGGGAGGATGGAGGATGCACCGGTGGTCGCTGCAGGACTCCTTGCCCAAATGTTCCAGTGCAGCAAGGACCAGCGATGGGATGGGAGGGAATGGCCTCGAGCAGGGTTAGGTTGGGCATTGCTGGCTGCACATTTCTCCCAAACTCCTGCATGGTCTGGGTTAGGAATGCAACCGCCCTGTGTGAGGGGGTGCAGCTTGAGAGGTCGGGGTGCATGGGACAGACCTTGTGTATCCATGGGGAGATACCTTGGGGGGGGAAATTGTGCTCACTGGGAATGCTTTGGGACCCACGTGTCTCAAAGAGATGTAAAGGAGGGCTGGAATTAGTGCCTGTGGATATCACAGAGCTATCAGGAGCTGTAAATGAGAAATATCTCCAGCCATTAAAGAGGGATGCAGAAACGCTGTACCACGGCCTCCATCCCCATGGATGAGTTTTACGGGGTTCATAAACATCGTTATCGCTGCTCATAGCAGGGAATTGGAGCATTTGGAACAGGGATGATTTGCTGGAAGTCCCCAGGCAGCATCCAGCCCCCCTGTTGCCAGGTACGGACGCTGGGTGCTATGGGGAGCAGCCCCTCCTGGGGTCTATGGGTGCCTCATGCACCCCGAGCAGCTCTGATGGGCTTTAACCATGGCAAGGGCCAGTCCTGGGGCCACAACCTATGGGGGGTGGCCGAATTCTGGCCCTGCTCCGGGCTCCTGGTGCTTCCCCTTCCTGCTGGGATGGGAATGGGGGATGCAGCCACATCCCTGCATGGACAGGAAAGCCGTGGGATGGTACAGGGAGGCCCAAACCCTCCCTGCACAGCAGACCCCGCACCATGGACCCCGACCCAACTGACCCCGGACCCAAACCGTGGTCTGAGGGCCCTGGCCAAGGGAATAGCAGCAGCCAGGGGGCTTTTCCTACCATTTGAGAAGAGGCCACCAAAAACAGCAGAGGAGAGGAGGCCAAATGGACCCCAGCCAGCTGGGATCACATCAACATTTGGAGGGTCACAGGGAAGTGGTGTTTTGGGGAGGTCGCAGGGAAGCAGCAGTGTGCAGACCCCACATTCCCTGTCGAGCTCAGGGATGCAGAGCTCTAAGCATCGTTAGCTCTCTGTGATAATGAGGATTTAGCAGGTTTTGCCCCCAATATTGCATCGTTTTCCCTTGGAGCCCAGCCTGGGCAGGAGGCGAGACCAGTGCCTGGCGTTTCGCCGCTCACCCAGGGTTAGTGCTGGGGACACACACTGTGTGCTGAGATGCAGACAAAAACCGCCTCAAATTAGCTTTTCAAACTGAAAATCCTGCGATTCGCAGAGCCAGGATGTAATGGTGGTGTCTGTAAAGCTGGGTACCCCATTCGGAGGCGCGGGTCCCTGGTACAAAGGGATTTGGAAGGCGTTTCACTCCGGGTCTTGGTGTCTAATGAATCCACCACCACGCACAGCCCCAGGCTCCAGCTCCCCATCCAGATCTGCCTTCTCATCTCCTCTGCAATGGCTCTTCCCCTAATTGGGAAACCATAAATGAGGGTAGGCTCGGTGTGCAGGCAGGGAGGGATCTGTGCGGACAGACGAGCTTTAAAGAACAGGAGCGGGAAGAGGCTCGGCGCAGGAATTTCCACCCAGGGAGGTTTCGGTTCTTGCCAAAGGAAAGTGAGACGGGGAAGGAGCAAACCGCACGAGTCTCTGCAGGCCGATAATGGAGGTTCCCCGAGGGGCCGAGCAGGGTGAAGCTGCTCTTCATTTCTTGACAGGGTCTGGCTGTCAGCTCTCAGCCCCGACACCTCCACATCCTGGCACCCAGGGGCCATCAGAGCCAAGGCATCAGCTCTCACCTTGCCCTTCCTGTGGATTTTCGGGCACAGCCAGGGCAGAGGCGCAGGATGGGCACTGCCAGCTGCCCATACTGCAAGTACGGTTATTTTCACACAGCATCCCAGAACATCAGGAGTTGGAAGGGACTTGGAAAGCTCCCCCAGTGCAACCCCTGCCAGAGCAGGATCACCAGAGCAGTCACACAGGAACACGGCCAGGGCTTTGGGTGTCTCCACACAAGGACACTCCACAACCTCTCTGGGCAGCCTGGGCCATGCTCCAGAACCCTCACACTCACAAAGTTTCTCCTCATCTTCAGCTTGAACCTCCTGTGCTCCAGCTTGGGACCATTGCCCCTTGTCCTGGCCTTGGACATCCCAGAGCAGAGCCTGGCTCCTTCCTCCTGACGTATTTTGTGCCCATTCACACTCCCTCTGAGGACTACAAGATGTGTTTGGATCAAAAGGCAACCAAAAACCTTTCTGACAGAAAACTGGTCCAAAGCCTTTAGCACCTCGAGACACTGGTGTGGGGACAGAGCCTGGCGCTGCATCCCCGCATCCCCGTATCCCTGCATCCCCGCATCCCCGCATCCCTGCATCCCTGTATCCCCGCATCCCTGCATTCTTGCATCCCTGCATCCCTGAGTGAGGCAGGGTTTGAGGATGCGCTGCAGACTGTCCTGGGAAAACACTTTAAAATCCCAATTCTGAGCCTCGTACTCATCTGAACCTACTCAGCACCACATGATCTGCGCGGCAAATCATCTGGATCCCGAATAATTACAGCCTAGTGCTAATAAATGAGCGACAAACTCGTAATTATCTGCAGAAGTTATTTGATGAATGATTAAAAAAAACCCCAAACCACCATGGATCCAGCTGAATTGAAAACTCTGCTCTCCATTGTAGGGAGAGAAAAAAACCCGAGCTATGTTTCTGTTCCTCTTTATGCTCCCAGATTTTTGGGGCATCAATCTTGGGGCTGTGTTGCCAAGGGCTGGTGTTGGACCCCTGCAGTGATGTGCAATGGTGCCCCTCGGGTCTCCCCTCCTCCCGAGTCACTGTAAATGGTTTTCAAGCACCAAAATCCACACAGGGCTCATGGTCGAGCAGTGTCACCGGCACCACAGTTGTCCCCATATCACACCGTGGCTGTCTCCCACCAGGCACACTTGTGATCTGGGTCAATTTTCTCTTTAAAAACCTATGTCCACGTTCTCCTTGTGGTCATCTGTGGGCTGCTGGGAAGGGTTGAAACTTGTCTGGCTTTGTGAGTAGAAGGTGAGCTATGAAAATACCCCCATGGCTCCAGGAACTGGAGCTTAATGATGTATAGATATATATATACATAGATATATATACACACACACACATATCTCTATCTATCTGTCTATACAGACATATATGTGTCTGTGTATATATATATACGTGTGTGTATATATATGTACACACCACACATATATATATACACATACATATATAGACACACACATATATATGTATATATTTGTGTATATATGTGTGTGTGTATGTGTATATATATGTGTGTGTGTATATGTGTGTGTGTATATATGTGTATATACATACATATGTGTGTGTGTGTGTATATATATATATATATATGTATGTGTGTGTGAGACAGCCCCCTGCTCTGCAGGAACCTGGCACTGCCTGGAGCCTGAGATGCTGGGGTGGCCGCTCCAGCAGGCGCCTCTTGGGAAAACAAGGAGTAACCCCCCTGCGATACTTCAGAGCTCTCAGATGTGAAGCTTCTCCCTTTCATCTCCATCCAAGTCACAAATATTTCTGTGTTGCCCCATCAGCCCCTGCCAGGGATGGCCCGGGTGCTCCGTGGTATGGCCCAGCTCTGCTTTGGGTCCTGTTTATCCGGGGAGGGAGAGTGGTCGGGCTGCTTTCACATCTCTGATGATGGAGCATCCCTCGGTAAGCTGTTTGAATGGCTAATTGCCTTCATAATGAGCAGTGTGCGCCGTGCCTCTCATCTGAGTTTCTGGGTGAAACTGGCAGCCCCGCTCTCCCGTCAGACCTGTATGGGATGAAAGGATCCTCCCATCCCATCTCGGCTCCCTGTGGGCCGGGCTGAAGCCACCCAAGGCCTCTGCTTTGGTGAGGAGCTGAGATTTTGGTGTCTCACGGCTGCTTTACAGCCCCTCTGTGTGGTGTCAGCTCTGGTCCAGGTGCTCCTTGGTGCTACCAGAACAGCAGCACCAGAGCAAGGTCCTTGCAGCTTGGAGTGAGCACGGGCTCAGGTCCTGCACAGCTGTAATGAACCCAGCTGTGCATTAATGTGTCTGTACCAAACTGGACTGGACGTTAATGCTTCTTGAGGCCCCTGCAAAGCTGTGCACCAAAGCACGTCCCCAGCAGGTCTGTGAAGGAACACTTCCATGGCCCATGGTCCAGAGGAGGATGCACAGTGTGGCAATATCACGACAGCCCAGGAGAGATGCCAGCAGTGCAGATGCCATCAGTGCAGATGCCATTGGTGCAGATGCCATCAGTGCAGGCATCCTCCATGCTCTCTGCCCCCTCCTGCATGCCCCCATGCCAATCCTCACAGCCCAGCCACAAAACCCAATGGAGAGACTGCGGGTGCGGGGTTGCACTGCACCCCTCATTCCCCCATCGCCTCGCACTGCAGCCCTCGCTGCTCCACATCCTCTCAGCACTGTGGCCTCTCCCGCTGGCCCCCTGCAGAGCAGCAGCACACCACGGGGTGTCTGAGATGAGCTCCTCTCGCTCCGATCTGCATTTCGGTACTTTCTGCTGTGCCTCTGCCCAGGTCTGACCCTGCTGTGTGGGACCAGAGCTCCAGCTCTGTTCTCTGGGGGCTTTAACATCTGCCAGCCCCTCGCTGCTGGAGAGGAAGCAAGCTCCAATGCAGCCCGTGTCCAGCTTCCCTCTGGGTTTTGGCCATCAGACACAGGTTGGGTCTTGTCCTAAGATTGCTGGGGAAACCAGAGCCTTCTTAGCCCCCCAAACATCTGAGCATCCCTCACCAGCTCCGCTCATCCCCACACCTCAGGTGCATTCTGCTCCCTCCTCTCCATCACTAACGAGGATGGTGCTGCTGAGGAACACACTTATTGTCAGCAGCTTGGTGCTCCAAGAGAAAATCCCCTGGGATTTGCTTCTTAAGCTCCTCTAAGCGCAGCACCCATCTCCTCCGTTCTGATCAGGCGTGAGCAAGGAGACATCGCTGGCTGCAGGCTCCTGGTTCTCTATCAACGTGATGCTGGGGGGTTTTTCCCCGGGATCCTGCACCCTTTGGTGGTGGTTTTCACGCAGTAATTCTGTGTTTGCTCTCCGAAACGGCCAGGTTTTTCTTGAGCTCTGGTGAGATGCTGCGCAGAATGCAGAATCGCGGACGGCTTCACGCGTGCTTCCCCTGGAGCTTTTAACTTACCCGTGTGCTCCGCGAGCGTAACAGATGCTTTATCCAATGCAGAGAGCTGAGAGCTGGGACCCGTGACCAAAGGCGATGGAGAGAAGCACAGGCAGCTCTCAGTGATCTTCCTGTGAGCCTGATACGAGCAACTCAAGGCCCTTTTTCTACCCCAAATTTCTCAGCAAGAGCTTGGTGTGATGGCCATGGCCACGCAGTGCTCGCTGGCTTTGTATGGACACGGGGACTTGGGGAATGAGCAATGCAGGGGCGGTCACCTCCGAACAGGAGCTCAAACAAGAGCGGTCACAGAGATGAATCCCCAGCTCTCCGGGGTGGCACCGAGCCGTCCATACCCCACCGCGGTGCTTTTCTCCACCTGCACCCCTCATTTCACCAAAAACCAAAATCCAAAAAAAACCTCCTAAAAATCAGTCACTCACTGAGCAGGGGCTGCCCCTTTGGATGCCCAACCCCATCAGCTGGGGGCTCCCCTGTGTTTTTCCTGGGCTGTTTTCTAGGCTTAAAGACCTGATTCCCTGCGAGGGGAGGAGGCGTTGGGCAGGCGGTGCTGAGCCAGATGAGCCTGTTTTGGGGAGGGCGAGGCCGCTGCTTTGCTCACGGCAGGAGAGAGCAGAGCTGCTGAGCAGGGGCTGCCCCTTTGGATGCCCAACCCCATCAGCTGGGGGCTCCCCTGTGTTTTTCCTGGGCTGTTTTCTAGGCTTAAAGACCTGATTCCCTGCGAGGGGAGGAGGCGTTGGGCAGGCGGTGCTGAGCCAGATGAGCCTGTTTTGGGGAGGGCGAGGCCGCTGCTTTGCTCACGGCAGGAGAGAGCAGAGCTGGGATCCGGCTCTGAAATTCCCGGCCTCAACATGAGGTGGTGCAAAGCATCCACGTCCCGTCCGGACCCGCGCTCCCTGAGCAGGAGCCTCTGGGGAAGGGCTGGAGATAAAGGAGGTGCTGATGAGAGCTCGGGAATGAAGTCATCAAAATATAAAAGAAAAAGGAGAAGAGATTCCTCTCGGGGAGCTCATCCACCCCTGCTCGGCCCCGCCGCTGCCCCTGCTCCTCGGAAGCAGCAGGAGGAGCATTCAGAAGTTAAAAGGATTTCTCCCTCCCTTATGCTTTCCACCACGAGAACACATTTTCGAGGGGGAATCCTGCTCTATAACCTCGCGTTATTTATTCAGCCGGCATCCCAGGCACGCGGTACAACCCGAGCATCTCCATTCCCCATGTGTGAAATGCGGATGCTCACACACACCCGCCTTAGGCAGATCGTTGCAATGCCCCGGCCCCAGCAATGCACTCACAGCTGCAGGGCACAAACCCCAAGGCAACTCCTGTCCGAAGTGCAGGGCTGGCGAGCACTGGCCGCTCCAAGGTGACGTGGTGGGCAGACGACGTCCCCACGCCATGGATGTGACTCTCTGGGGTGGTTGGTGTTTGCATGGGGAGCTCTGCCCTGCACAGGTACAGAGCCATTGGAGCCCGGTCTCTCCTGCACTTTACCACGTGCACACACACGCAGCAGGGCTGCAGCTGTAAATATTTGCACAAGGTCACCTCCGGCACCTCCAGCTTTTAATGAGGCCCAACGAGTCTGTGCGCTTCTCCAGCTGCGAGCGGGGCTGTCGTCTGCTGCTGGTGACCTCGTGGGAAAACTGTTTGGGGGCTTGAAAAACAAATATTGTTCTGCCCCTGAGCTGTGGCTGCGGTCCCAGCGTTGGCGCTGCTCTGCAGATGGGGGCACAGCTGTGAGCATCCATCACCGCGCGCGCCAGCACTGGCAGTGGCCGATTCCCAGGGCCAAAGGATGATGCTAAGGATGATTTTCACCCCAGCCCCTGCTCCCAGCCTTGCCAGTTCACTCCCCTCCATGGGGCGGCTGTCACCGGAGCTGGGGACCAGTGTGGCATCGTGGCACTTCATCCTGGGGACCAGCGTGGGGTCCTGCGCCCGGGTCCATCCGAGCTGCCAACCTGGATGGTCTCTGGTCCCACACAGCCCGGCTGTGCCCCCCATGCCCCCAGTGCTTTGCCATGCCCCCAGCCATCTGCCAGCAGTCGGTGGTCTCATTTCACCACGGCCAGATGTGCCGTGTCACAGGGCTGCACATCTGCGCCGTCACCCTCGCTGCTTCACCACCAAGCAGCCCAAAGCCCACCATGGCAGCACCGAATTTGGAAAAGTGGCTCTGATTCCCCTCCGGTCTCACCAGGGAGGGTTTGGGCTGCCAGACTTTGATTCGGCTGTTTGCTCCCTTCCCGCTCGGCCTGCACAGATGCGGACGGCGAGGAGCAGTCCCAGGGCAGCGATGGATTACGTGACTTGGCCGCAGCCGCGCAGGCTGTGCTTTGCTGCCAGAAAAGCAGAGACAGGACTCAGTGCAGAACCAGCGGCGCACATTAACCATCCCGCTGTTGGATCCTGCCGGGGAAGAGGAGCTGCGATTCCTCGGCGCAGCGAGCAGGGTGAGAACAAGGCTACGGTTGTGGGGCTGACCTGCGCCGCTCGGCAGAGCACGGCTGTCTTGTTCCACCGGGAAGTCACGGTGTGACAGCTGCCGTGTGCTGGGTGTCTGGCTGCAGGAATACAGCATGCGTGTGTGTGTCTGTGTGTGTGTGCAGTCACGAGGCGTCGCAGCGTGTGAGGGGCAGGACACGGAACAGCAGCAGGGCCCTGC
>NW_010191669.1:0-420 GCF_000695765.1 Mesitornis unicolor | reverse complement strand
TCTCCACCTCACCTGAGCAGAGCCGGGTGCATTTTCCCTCATGTTGATTTTAGAGAGACGGCTCATTTAGCACTCGGGGCAGGCTGCAAACATAAATAACCTGTACAGCACGTATGCGCGGTGCGAGGCATAAATTACCCCTCGGGGCTCCCCCGCCCCGGCTTCCCTTTGATGTTACCGCCCTGGGTACACATATATGTATGTGTTTATGTATATTTATATATATGTGTGTATGTATGTATGTGTGTACATGTTTATGTCTGTGTATATGTGCATGTGTACATGTATGTGCATGTGTATATGTGTGTGTATATGTATATGTATATATGTGTATGTCTATATGTATATGTGTGTTTAATGTATACCTCTGTGACCTCACCCCCAGCCTTTCACTGCTTGGGGAACACCAGCCGCCCCCCC
>NW_010191668.1:35123-39476 GCF_000695765.1 Mesitornis unicolor | reverse complement strand
ATAGATTGAATAATACTGGCCCCAGTACTGGTAAAAAAAAGTACTCATAAAAATATGAGATTTCTTATCTAGAAGCACAAGTTATAACTCTCAGTGATCCTGCAGACACTTTGCAGCACCACTGTATGCACAAAGCAGTCACTAGCCGGTTTAAATGACAGGCTGTCCTGCAGTCCTCAGTTCTAGTTTACAACTACCTTCAATTTTATTCCATGCCTCGATTCAGCACAAAACTCCTGAAACATCTAATTTTTTTTCTTAAAAAGAGAAAAAAAAGCTCAAGTTCTTTATTTGGAACCAGTAGAATCTTTCGTGCTAAACTACTTGCTATTCTTTCTGAAGGACATAGTATGCTTTCAGAGTGGCAAAGAATACGGGAAAAAGTTTATGATGTCTTTGCTCATGCTGCATTTTGAACTGCTCTAATATGAAACAGTTTTTCAATCATGCTGATGGACTGCACAATATTACAAAGCCACACTGACCCCTCCTTTCTTTCTGTCTTCAGTCTCTTTCTTTTCTTGATTCTCTGATTTGGAACTGTATGGAAAAACTACATAGAAGAGATGATATATATTCATGCAGTCTACTATGTTTAATTTAGATATTGTAGTTACTATGGTTTTTGAGATTTTGAGAACTGTATGCCACATAGACCTCATACTATTTAGGAATGCCAGACCATGGCTCCATGGAAAGACAATTGAGAGGTCACTAAAGCTTAATCAGTTCCATAATCACAGTGCAGTTCATTCTCTGAAAGAACTCACCCCTATACCCCTTCAGTTTCAACAGCCACAAAACAAAAAGATCAGAAAAATTACCCCTCTAGTTCACAGGTCTGACTCAGCTCGTGGGACAGTTTTCTAAGCCACTTACTAAGCTCCTGAAGCGAAAGACAGAATGTGAAGCAGATTTTAGCAGAGGAAAGACAGAAGGAAAAAAGAGTACAAATATATAGGTGAAAATGGTATTACTATATTTCGTTCTCCCTCTCCTTTTTCCTAAATGATATTTTTTTGGCAGGTATTTTCTGTTTTCCTGCTACTTTGTGCCTCCTAAAACACTTTAATGCAAATCTCGAAATTAAAAAATTACAGAAAATCTGCAAAAGGACAGAAGATATATTTTCAGAAGACACCAAGAAACATATTTTCACTACACCTTCCAAACAGAGAAGGAAGCATAGCAGTGAAGAATTTTCTTCAATCTTCTTCAATCATTTTCTAACGTGCTGAAAATGTGCCTCCTGCTTTCATCTTGTCTGACTCTGCTTTCCTGTTTTCTTTGTTCTCATGATAAAATGGTGCATATCATTAACAATCTTTAATGGACTTAGTATTGTTTTGATCTTTTTCCTTTCAGCACTGTATTTTGTACCTGCAGCTGCTTACATTTCAAACAACCAAAAACAAGTGGCCTGAATGATTCAGAATTATTGGTAAGGGTACACAGAGCCTTTCAACTCCATAAGAGAAATTAAAATGCATCATAAGATCACAGTGATGAATGCCATAAGCAATTAAGTCCTAAAATTTTATATTAAAAATGTGGTGTGCTCAGTGATCTATTCCTTATTGAGAAACCCACTACATGTGGCACTGGTTAACAGCAGTTGGCAGTCTCTGAAGAATGGCTGCAGAACCCCTGCTTTATGAAATGAATTGCTTTTTTAGCCCTGAAAGAAGACCTTTATCTCAGAATTTACACACTGCATAAAGACATGTTAAGTATGGCAAGCTGTCATGCAGAATGGTAAGTATGTGGACCATGACCGCTTAACGATCCTTTAGTGCTCAGAGATCTCTATGAAGTTTAACAGTAGGAATATTCGTAGTACCAGACGGTCTTGAATTTAACTACACAGTGAATGGAGTGGGAGGGAAAGGAATAAAGTTTACCTTCACTGAAATAATCAAACTACATAATACAGTTCAGTCAGAGTATTCCTTTTTTTTCCCTAATTGTTCTTCCTTCTTTTTACAAAAGGTATTTCAAGAAGGTCGCCTTTACAGTTGATTTCAGGAAGACAAAGGTGCCAAGACACAGGAAGAAAGGGAACCTGCTCTTGGACTGAGCCAGCAAAGGGGAAGATACAAATACAACCTGTGTGTTGTCAACCCACATGGGGACAGGCTTCTCATCATTAGACTTCCTGACAATGGTGTAGAAGAGAATTATGGTGCACAGAGATTATTTCAGTCCTTGGTTGGTTATTGCTACCAGCTCTCATACTATTGTTCTGATATGTGAGATCCTTTACAACTGATGTCCCAGGATCAAGGATATTGGCCTCTCAAGAACACTATAAGAAAATGAGTACTCCATATAGCCATACGTTTCACTTATCTTCTAACTAGTTCTTGGCATATGTCTGGCTTCCACCAGAGACCCTTTAATTTGCTGAAAGACAGAAAAATTAAGTATTAAAGGATGTCTGGAATGTCTTACATCAACTGGTAAAAAGACAAAAAAAAGGGTAATATTTTAAACAACGTCACTTCTAATTTCTTATTTCATGTGTTTTTCTAAATTCAGAAAAGCAACACTGTTCAGAGGACAACACTTCATAACATGTACTTGGACACTAAGGAGGAACAAGGATCAAATCAAATAGATCAGAATAACCACACTCAATAATCCACATTGCACAGTAATTTTAAAAAGGTAGATTTTTTTATGGTTCCTATTCCTATGCTTCATCTACCAAAAGTTCCCTGCAGATATGCAACACCTGCAATATCTAGTAAAAGTGAGATTCTTATGGAAGGTTCATAGGTAAATTCTAACAGTTCGGTGATTAGTCATATACAATGCAAAATGCCTGCAAAGTTCAGAGCAATAAAAGGGAATAATACCTTAAACTATAATAGCAAATTAAATTTTCTTCTTCCAGTACTCCTCATAAAGTGTTTTAAGCATATTTTAAGTTTGCAGAAATATACAGTGACTTGTTTTTCAGAGGATATAGATAAAGAATGTTATCATTAAATCCATTCTGAGTACAGTCAGCTGCAGACTCAGACACTCAGACAAATGCTCTGGGAAACTCTGAATGCTTCGTGAAATGTTACGCATAAAAGGTTCCTCAACATGGTTTTTTGGACTCTTTCAGATCATGCAAGCAGCAAGCATGCATACACTCCTTTATGCCATTCCTGTTCATTGTTTACCCTCTAGTGGCAAAACCATGTATTTTGTAAGTATTCAAACACTTTTATGGCTTTACAGTCAATACAAGCAAGACCTTTCATTAAATGTGTTTTTACCTATTTTCTCAGGTACTCCAGCTCACTTTTCCTTCCTGCCACACAACAGTTGGACATATTTATATGAATTTTTAATTGAGTTATTAACACCTTAAGTAGATTGTCACAACATTTATATTGTGCAGGTAGCATGTGGTTTCATAAGAATTCTGTTGTAGTCTGGGTAACTCATGCTATCTCTACATTAACATGATACTTACCCATAATCACGAATGGCTCTCAGGTACTTGAAATCTCAAAGCTCAATTCCATCTGCAGTGGACATGCTGAAATATCCTTTTGCTCTCAACAATTTTAATTTAGTTTGCAACATATTGAATATGTTTTTGTCTGGATTTTCTGATGCAGCTAGAATACAAAGTAATGACAACCAGGCATTTCAAAGGTTAGAGAAAAGAAGCAAAAAAGAACCTAAGCTCACCAGCCAAGAACTAATCCTAACCACACAAAGAAAAACCCAAAACATTAGCATATCTTTAAAAATAACTGTAAGCAAATTTAGGATTTTGTATAAAATAGAAGCAATGAAAGCACAAATCAAATTACTACTCTCAATTATATGAAGGTATTCAGAGCAAATACATCCTTACTCTAAGACAAATGGATTTGTAAATGTCTCACAGGGGGTTAAGGGATACCTGCATTGGACATAAAAGGAAAAGCCTGCAGTTGACCTGCACTGTGCTTGTGTCAGGCAGATGTACTCAGAGATGGTAGAATTCTTGTAATTGCCATAAACTATCACTGCAAACAAAGACAAGATTATATCTAATTAACTTCTACTAAAGATTGTAAGTAGTCATATTGTGCTGTTAATTGATACTAACAGGACATAAAGGCCTAGTTTCAGAGGTGTACGTACTCAAAATGAGTTGACATGCACACTTGACACATCCCCAGTTAAAAAAAAAAAAAGCTGACTTTGACAAAACAAGGGTATCTTTTTTATGCAATCACCAGTTTTCCAGGCAATCTGTACCATGAGTTGCATGCTGTTGTTTTCATAAATGTATTTCACTCAGCAGCATGCAGCATTTGAACTGTTTCCAAAAATAGAATTAACCCCATTCTTTGTTTTGAATAA
>NW_010191668.1:34078-35092 GCF_000695765.1 Mesitornis unicolor | reverse complement strand
AATCTGTGTTTGTCAAGGCTTATTTCGGGATTGGCCACTAAATGAAAATGACAAATGCTCTCTAACCCTCTCCCTTCCTAGAATGGAAAGAAAAAGAGAATAAGAGAGAGACTTATGGGTAGGAAAAGAAAACTAAAACAGGTTTAATGAAACTAACAATAAAAAGAAAATATAATAATACAAATAAGAAAATAATGAAATATATATAAATATGTACAAAACCAATATTGAATCCTTCTCGATCTCCTATGACAATTACATCACCAGAGGCTTTGCAGAGTAGGACACTGAAAACGTTCCAGACCAGACTCAGCAGCAGACAGGAGCATGTGGATTTGGATAGAAGAGAGAAAAATGGACAGAGTCCTCCTCAGATATCAGCCATAGAAAAAGGCAGCTTGACCCTCATGATCCCTCAGATTTATACTGAGTATGACATATATGGGATGGCATGCTTTGTCGGTCGGTTTTGGGTCACCTGTCCTGTCCACTCCTCCCTGCAGGTGCAACCCCCTCACTTATGACACCTCAACATAGCCCTTTTGAGGTGCCATAAGCATATACAAGAAAGTATAAGCAAGAGCTGCTCCACAAACCATTCTTAATAGTAACTATAAACATCAAGCGCTATTGTTCCTAAAAGAAGATACTGTCTGGAAAAACATGCCATTAGTTTCAGAAAGTATAGGCTCTTAGAATAGATTTAACTGAATAGTAAAATCACTGAATAGATAATTAACTATGTTTTAGCTCAAACCAGGACAGTGTTCCCATAACAATTGACTACATTGTCTTTATAATAGTTAAAATGGATTACCATGAAAATCAATGTACATGAATTCAAGTATTTATATAGAATTTACAGAAAGGGACTTGATCCTAGTCTTCTACAAGTAACATTTTTCCTCAGAAGTCCATGCTAATTTATAAATAGGTTACTGTTAAGTAGACATGCTACACCAAATAGTGTACATATTATGGTCCTAAAAATAAGTTACAACCTCTTCCTTGTTA
>NW_010191668.1:30533-34047 GCF_000695765.1 Mesitornis unicolor | reverse complement strand
GTGTGTTATAACATTTCAAAACTTGTACATATGAGGAAAATTTAGCATATAAGCATATAAGGCTCATGAGCAAAATTCTTATACTTGCACACATAGCTTTCTAGTTCCAGTGTCTATCAGCTATCTGAAGAGACTTTTTCACTTTAAAATAAACATTTTTTGTAAACATTTAGTAACATTTGCTTTTTCTTTTTTTTTTTTACCAAACACCTCTCCTCATTTGGACCTTCTTCCACAGTCTTCTTGTAATCAATGCAAATACCTAACTTAAATTTCTTCGTACTTTTTAATCATAACTGGAGATTATGTGAATAGTTACAGGGTACATTAGGTTGTTTTTATCCTCATACTTTGCCTTTCCATCTTTTGCAAATGGCTCTCCACAGTAATGGAAGCTAAAACCTTCCCCTGCCAATACTGTTTTGTGTCAGATTTCAATTAAATAAATCACCTGAACTGACATTTCAAAACCAAAGTGTAGTATTTGCAAGGAAAGAGTAAATCACACCCAAGATCAAGTACTATACAGAATCTGTACATGTTGAAGGTAGTGACTTTAAACTACAGATGACAAATTTAAAACTAATATATGTACCCAAAGTAAATGCATTTCATACATAAAAAGATATCGATAAAAACACACACACTTTGCTGTCGTTCAGTCTATTTGCTTGCTTCGTAGTGCGAGGAAAGCATTGGTTCCTCTGCACTGTGCATATGCATATGCCACTACCTTACGCATATACAAAAACAAATAAATCCGTTCCCTAGGTACTCTGTAGAAACCATGTATTTTTTAATAAAATCAAACTAGCACACATAATGTAAAAAATTATTTTTTTACACATTAAATTCTTTTATCTAGGATGTTATTTTTGTTTGTTTGCTTTAAACTCTTTAGAAATGGGACTGATCCAATCATTTGTACTATGTCAAGACTCAAGAGCATCCTCTACTGACTGAGGTTCTCAGACCACACTGCTAATTTGCAATGGTAAACAATTATTCATGTTTGACACAAATATGCATGATTAACCATTATTTTTTTCCATTGATGCATATACATTATTTGTTGCTGGGATTTCTTTGACACAGATAGGTACTAACACTGAAATTTTTCATGCATTCCAAACACCACTTCAATACATATTGCAACATGCATAGCATAGTACTATCATACATGCTTTATCATCAAGTTACACTACTAGTTTTATATGAGCTAGTTAGGTACTAGCAGTCTAACTGGAGCTATGCTCATAACCAGCCAGTTCCATCTAACTCTCAGCTGGGTTTTGCAGCTGCAATTAAGAGTTTACTAACACAGAGAAGTGCTATTCAAAAGCTCAGGAATACCTAGAAGTCAGTATAGGCAAGCTCTTTGCCTGGTCAAAAACACCACTAAAGAAATGGGTAAAAACTAAGAGGTGCTACTTGAAAGCAACTTAGTATTTTTGTGAAAATCTTGAAATTCCTTAAATGCAGTATCAATTTTTCAGATATTTAAACTCCTGAAACAGCTTAAATCAAAGCACCACATACCCTGCTTTCTTACTTGTTATATTTCATACAAGAAGAATATCTCAGTATCTTTCTAAAAGAAGTAATACATTTTTATATTTTTGCTTTAACTTATATTTCTGCCTTTTAAATTCAGTTTCAACTCAGTGAAAGAGCCAATAAAAATAGATTTAATTATACAGAAAGGATGTTTTAACTGCAGTGCAAATTCATTACCAAAAATCCAAAGAAGAAGCCCTACTTAAAATGTGTACAAATGAATTCATTATATTGATTTGAAAAGAATTGTGCTTTCATTTAATACATAGACTACCAAAGACCAGAGTTGATGAAGTCCAGTATTTCAGTGGTAAAGTTTTACTGAAAAAAATAATCATCACTTACTTAACAACTCTATTTTCTTCTCTAAATGATGCAACCATTAGGAGCCTCTTAAAATCTTACTGCTAACTGTATTAATCTGTTATCTACTGAAAACTTGTAAGACAATTTGAATTCAAAGCACAATATTAAGGGTCAGCTGACACTTTATGAAAACCTTGAAAGACTGCAATTTAGACACAATATTTTTATTACATCTTTTCTCTTTGTTTCTACAACCTTCTTTCTCTTATGAGATAAGGCAGAATCAAGGCAAACTTGTTTCAGAAGCTTGCTGAAGAGTCTCACTAGCACACCATCCCACACATGCCGGCGCTCCACCCCCAGGCTCATCACTAGCGAGTTGTGTTATATCCCCTTTCCCACCTTCCCCTTTCCAATCTAGTTTAAAGCCCTGTCTATGAGACCTGCTAACTCTTGTTCCAGGAACCTTTTCCTCTTTTGAGATAGACATGGCCCATCTTTTGTCACCAAAGCTGGTGAAGTGTAAACTGACCCATGATTTAAAAACCCACAGTTCTGCCTGTGGCACCAGTCTCTGAGCCAAGCACTGATCTGTTGGCTCTTTCCGTTTATCGCCTCAGATCTCCCTGCAACTGGTGCGACAGAGGAGAACACTATTTGTGCTTTAGATCCCTTAACCAGTTGTCCCAAGCCCTTGAAAACTCCTTTCATTGCTCTCAAACTACTTGTTGTATATGATGACATTGAAGTCATATGATTAGACAGACCAGAAACAATGGGACCTAATTCACTCCATATAAAAAACTACACTCAGAAAATTTTATTAACATACACTGACTGTGCCAAAGCCATGAGGACCTTCTAACTTCTGAACATAACATTCGAAACTCCATTTGTCTTACCATTGAATTTTTTACTAATTTCACTCATTGTCTCTTTTAATTAGCACAGTGGGAACACTTCACCAACATGCAGCAGGGTTCTGCAGAAACCTCTGAACCTTGAGAAGTGTCCCTGGGGAGAGTCATCAGCTATAACCTGTCTCGTCTCCTGCTCTCTGCACCTAGGATCCTGCCATTCTTTACTACTGGAATGATCTTTAGGTTAGTCAACATAAAAAAACAGAAGTGCACTGAACCTCAGCAATGTCATCTCTAGCTATGCAGCTCCTTGCAAGATGCTAACCCTTGGCAGAAGTTGAAGCTGTCATAAATAGCAGTAAATTGCAAGAAGGGCAAATTAAGTAAAAAAATTAATATACAAGCTTTGTAATTTGTTCTGTAATAAATGTATAAATGTAATTTAGCACAACAATATTAGGGAAAATATGGTCTTTAGAATAAATTGTTTCAGTAATATTCTTTTAAATGCTCTTTAAGACATCAACAGCTTTGATTCATGAGCTTTGGCAAAGAGCAAAGATATGATACAATTGTAATAATGGCATCAAAATTACCATGAACTTTGATGCTGACATGTCAGAAATTTTATAACCATATTTATTTTATTCACTTTTACTTTCACTTATTTTCTCTATTCATATATAAACTGTATAGTCATTCCCAGTTCCATCTAAAAAACACACACGGCATAAGCTTACTATCTTATAAAACAAAATAAAATCTTGCTAATGAAAATAAGTTCACAAAAC